>NW_006912914.1:540174-549131 GCF_000585565.1 Capronia epimyces CBS 606.96
TAATACGAGGTGGTCTATATACCTAATACGCGGTGGTCTATATACCTAATACGAGGTGGTCTATATATAACACAACACGAGCTGGTCTATATACATAACACAACACGAGCTGGTCTATATACATAACACGCGGTAGTCCTCGGTCTCCGTCCCCGCCCCAGTCTACACTTCCACAAACACCCCTTAACCTCAAGTCTCAAGACAACACCTCATATTCGACACCAGTACAGTGGCCGGCGTTGACGCCCGATATGATGTCGTTGGGACAAGCACTCATCACCGCCACACAGTCCAGCTCGGCCCGGAGCACAATGTACTCGCCCGCCCTGCTTTCCGGCCGCACACACTGGATTCTTCCCCCACCAGACGGCCGGTCCAGGGCAGTCGTGACAGGGACATTCATGAAGACGTTCAACGGATCCGGCGTCCATTCCGACGAGATGGATCCCGCCGGAAACAGTCCTGCCGCGGCCGCCTTCCGAAGCGCGAGATGCATGTTCTCCGCACAGCTGGGGTGCTCGAAATCGCCCACGCCGAGATTGCGGTAGCGGAACCGGTCGCAGCAGCCGAACAATGTGTCGTGGATCCCCGTCGTCGTGTCCTCCACCAGCGTGAACAGCGGGACCGACTTGTTCGTGTACAGCACGTCCTGGTCGACGGCTGAGGGGACCAGTTTCGACAGGATCGAGCGGGTCCGTGAAGCTGAGAAATATTGTACACCGGTGGAAAAGGGGAAAGGGGCTGGTGCTGGTGCTGGTGCTGTTGCTGCTGCTGTTACTGTTGCTGTTTCTGTTGCTGTTTCTGTTGCTGTTTCTGTCGCTGCTGCTGCTGGGGATGGGGCTGTGGATGGGGATGTGGCCGTGGATCGTATGAAGCTCGTGGGCATGTTGGTGGGAGCACCGCCCGCGAAGACGAACGCCCAGAAGTCAATGACCTGGTTGCCGTGCGGGTTGATCAGCTTGAGTTTTTGCCCGGCCTGGAGGCTGACATAGTCCCCTGTGCGAGCTGGAATGGTATAGATAGTGGTATTGCTGGGCATGTTGGCGTCGAGGTCGAGGTCGAGGTCGAGGTCGCTGCTAATGGAAGAGGAATGCCTAATGTGTGGGTTATGTGATGATGATGGCTGTGGCTGCTGTTCATGGGCAGGTCTAAGGTCTAACGGGTACCAAGTCGATGCTTCTCTTGTTCTTCAGACTCCCCGAGACACAAGACATTGCGCCCAAAGTGTCAGCGAGATAGGATGAGGATCCTCAGTCACCAGTGACTGTAGGTAAGTACCTGATATCTGATACCCAGTAGTACGTAGCACGGAGTACTCCGTACATGGTATCTCAGCGACGCCGCTTTTAATCAGCTACACAAGCTTATTGGGTAGGTACGAGCGCCAATGGCCGTTACATTAGACAGCCAATCAAATCCCAGATTTCTGCAGGGCGGCATCACTGTTGGCTCGAAACGGGTGTCGGGTGTCAGGTGTTCACCACGAGCTGTGCAGTTCTGACTTCCCTCTTACAACCCCGGATGAACTTCATCTTCTTTCTGTTCGAGAATGGCGAATGGCGAAGAGCATGCGAGGTGCGAGATGCGATATTTCCGAACGCCATGGCCGGCAATGCTGACTCACTCGATTGACGATTGAGAAATGTGCCATAAATAGAGCAGCAGCTCGTCGCTCGCTGTAAGCGCCCGGCATGCGGCACGACCAGCGACCAGCCATGGCAGCATCCAACCACCGTCCATCCTGCGCCCTCCTTCTCGCCTGCTCGCATCCCCCTCTACCAACCATCCAACCTCTTGCCAACACGTCTCACCACATACCTCATGGTAGCTCCGCATAGCTCCTGTTGCTATTGCTGCTGCTGCGCGTCTCGCCCAGTTCCTGCGGCTCGAGGCCTCGCATTGGCCCGCTCTCCCTCCCCCGACCCTCGGCTGTCCTGATTCTGCCATCCAGACCATGGTTGCTGTGCTTCCGTCCAATCGACGACCCCCCCGGCCTGTATCTCTCCCGATGCGTGAGAGACAAGATGTGTGTGACATTGGCATTGTCGCGCAATGAATCCTCCCCTCGCGCTCTGCCAGCGCCAAATCTGGTCCTCACGGGCGCTTCGGGGTTCCAGTTTGTGTTTTGCCCAACCTGCTGTCTTTTGACCTTTACCACTCTCATGTTCTCAGAAGCCTTGCCTCCTCACTTTGAACCTCATCGTCGCTGAAGTTGCTGGTCGCCCTCAGCCGGTCCCTCGTTTCCCCTTCTCTTTTGCGCCTTGCTTTGCCGGTGACCGTTGATCGGCACCGCCTACGACTACTAATACCCATTTGATACTCACAGTATCTAACGCCTCTGGAAGGCGGACCACCTATGAGTAATTGACAAAGGCCCGACGAAAGCGACAGCGTCGATTGTGATTGTTTCTCCGACCGACAAGACCTGTACAGTACATTCTCGGGCGAAGGCTGGTCCTCACGAGCAAACATGAGCCTGCTACCCTCCACCACTTACACCGCTCCACCCCGGCTGAGCCGTGGTCGGCAGCTTAATACGATTGTGGAGGAGAAGGAAGAAGCGAGTCAGGGCGTTAAGAGCGACAGTGAGGGAGATGGGAGTGACTCGACCATCAAGGGTCTTCTGGTGGGATGGCATCCACAGACTTTCACCGCTGTACCTCGCAAGAGTTCTCTCGCCACGACGTCGTTTGCAGATTCGCCCGTCTCATCGTGCTCATCCTCGGCGCCGAGCAGTGTTGGGGAAGGTGAAGGCTGCCACCGCGCCTCGGTTCGGACCTCGTACAGCAGTGACTCGGGCACCGTGTTCAGCGACGATGCCTCCCTATCCAGCGATCCCACCAGCTTTGCTTCGGAATCCACCCGGAACAGTTGTGCCAGCATCAACCGATCGAGCCGCAACAGATATCCTGCTCTTTTGATCCCCAGGAACTCGTGGGGATCGATGGGTGATAGTCCCGTCAAGGAAATCCCGTTGGGTATGTCCCCGGCGACAAAGATCCGCCTCTCGCCCGGAGTACTCTCCGCCCTTCCCAGGTGCGTCCCGGAAGGCAGCGCACCACCCTCACTCGGAGACAGCAACAGTACCACGTCAGAGGCTCCAGACCATCTGGGAACCAGCGCTCCTGTAACTCCAGATATCAAGCAGTTGGAGATAGGACCAGGAGAGAGCTGGGGTGGCCCGACACCCATCCATCTTCACTCGCGACCCCTCGAAATAGCCCTCTATGACGACCACAGTGTCATCCTCTCACCGGCAGAGGCCCACTCGGCAAATGCATTGTCCAGCGTTCTTTCACCTGTCTGGACGGAAATGGTGGTCAGTTTCCCGCCAGTGCCGGGAGGCACGCCTCAAGATCAGTCGCCTTTGATGCCCACGATAGATGAAATCAACAAGCTGGACGAGGTAAATGCACCATCGAATGGCTCCGATCAAGGGGTCAGGCTTCCCTCGGACGCTTTACGCACACTCCAGCGCCTGGCACGCCAAAGAAGTCCTGATGACGTCTCCTCTTCCTCTTCAGGCTCACGTCCGTCCAAGCGATTGGGGGAAAAGCAAGAGATGCGGGAGCTCACCGATCCCCAACCTGCAAGTCGACCTCGCAGTGCAGATGGCCAGACCCCTATATCTGACTATAGTTTCTCGCAACTGAGTATTCCCTCGCCCGGGGGATTCTTTTCCTCTTTGCGAAATGGCGCACGACATACCTGGTGCCTCACCAAGTCCAGAGACCCGAGTGTGCCGAACACGGCGACGGCAGAGCGGTTCTACAATCGACCTTGGGACAGTCCGAGTTCGAGTTCACTCAATGTGGTCGAGACCGTACTGACGGTCGATGACACCAACATGACCGAAGGGCCTCCAACAGCACGACAAGCACAGTTTGATCCCGCACCCGCGCCGATCACGGAGGGGCCGGGACGGGAAGCCTTGCCGTCGGAGGATGGCGACCTGTACGGCTCGGGCACCGATGCTGGAGGACCCGTCGAAACTGGACCGGTCAGTTTCGAGTACGACGAGAAATATTACGTGGAGCTCAAGTCCGCGGCGGGCCAAAACCTAGCTCGCACAGGCTCGTGGCTCGCCGCACAAACAGGCTACTTGTCATCCATTCTCGGCTTCGACCCAAATTTTGGAGCCCAGGTAGAGTCGAGAGCATTGGCCGTGGATCACGTCGAGGTTGGTCCCAAACCGCTTGGAGAAAATGTAACGGTGGCTGCCCACGAGGGCAAAGATGAAAGTAGCACCGCCATCATCGATGGGCCTGACATGGACAGCCCTTGCAGCGATCCGGAAGCCGCCCAAGAGCCCATCTTTCTGGCCGCATTCCAGTACCTCCTCAGAAACCGCAAGCGCCGCGACGCGTTCATCCACGCCACTTCACGCCTGGAAGCCGTTCAAGCTGCACGCGTGGCCATGCCAGAGAAGCATGTCACCAATCTCTTGGGCCAGCACATCCTCGTGGAACCGGTGCGGCCGAAATACGCCGGTCCATTCCGCCAGAATCCACGTGTCACCGGGGTCTTTGAGCGCTCGGCCCAGCAACTGGTCTTCCAAACGGTCGAACGTCAACAACTGGCGCTGGCGTCGGTCGAGCCTTCCAACTGGCCGATCGAGGCGTTGAGAGCCATGTACCGTGGCCGTCTTCTTGCTTCGGCGGCGGCTTGTCATCGGCTCAAGACCAAAGCCACCCTCCCGTTGGACGATCCGGCGTGTGTGGGAAGCAAACGCATCCACATCTTGGATATTGGAGGCACCAGTTCGGCATCATGGGCATGGAATGCCGCGCTCGAATGGCCCAACGTCAAGATCTACACCGTCATCACCAAAGATCAAGCGCAGTGGCAGCGGCCCCCCGGATCCATCAAACCTGAAGCTCCAACGAACCATCGGACCGTGTCGGTGCCACATCTATGGCAGCTGCCGTTCCGCAGTAGCCATTTCGATGTCATCTCCGCACGCAGCCTCCACGCTCTCCTCAAGAGCAATCCGGTCCCGGGGGTGCCGGAGATCGACGAGTGGGACCTAACCCTGCGAGAATGCCTGCGAGTGCTGAAACCGGGGGGTTATATTGACTACATGATCATGGACTCGACAATCGCACATGCAGGACCACGAGCCGAGGCCATGTCGGTGGAATTTGGATTCGAACTCCACCGACGTGGCTACGAGCGGGAGGCCGGCCGAAGCTGGCTACGGCGGTTGAAGAAGGAAGGGTTCGTGGGCGTAAAGAGAGCATGGATGTTCTTGCCCATGGGCCATCGGCGGCCCGAGGAAACGGAAGAGCATGTCGACGGATACACGGGCGGATGGCAGTCGTGGCGGCAGGGGGCGAAGCCGTTTGTGCCTGCACCCCGACCGATCAGCGAGGTGTCGACCATCAGCAAGATCGTCAAGCAGTACATGGACGTGGAAGCGGTGCAAGGTCCTGTCGGCAGTACGCAGGACGTGGCTGATCTGACCGGGCTCCTCGGGGCTCGGATGTGGGAAGAGTGGTTGATCAAGGTCCGAGCGGAGGCCGGGCGAGATCGAGACCGGTGGTTGGAGGGGGTAGATGAGATGATTGAAGAAGGCAAGGAGATGGGCTCGGGCTGGAAGGTGCTGATCGGGTGGGCGAGGAAGCCTCAACCCGACAAAAGACGGAAGAAGGCTGAACGGGCCGAGATCACGGTGGCGGTGGAGGATCTGGACGACTTGGACTTGACCTTCTCAGGCAGGGAGTCGCAGGAGACGGGAATGATTCCGATGGTGATTCAAGGATGACCTGGCGCAGCCTCGGTCTTCATGGGGAGGTTTTCTGCAAAGGAGGCCAAGGAGGCCAAGGAGTTGTGGCAGCACATGCAGCGTTGCATTCTGGCGGTGAGGCCGAATCTGAATCCGAATCCGACGGTGAAGTTTGGGGCCGTGCTGGATATCGAGGGCATTCACAGCGACTTGAGTTTGCGGAGTTGTCCAGGGAGTGCGTAGTTTGTGACCAGCTATGTAGGGCCAGGGATATAGATGAAGTATGTAGGGATACGGTATACCTTGGGTAGATTGCATGATATTGATTGACTCTACGGAGTATCTGTACACTGTCTTTCTGTATGCGCTGGAATTCGAGAGTCGAGACACAGCTTCGAGTGAGGATGATAGCGGTGGGAATTGGATCCTAGATATTAGATACGATGGGAGTACTTGAGTACCTAACTAAGGTACTGTAGACTCCGTACTCCGTAGAGTATCATTGATCAACGCTATACTACCTGAGCTAGATACATGGGACATGTCGATGACTCGGCCAGCCTTGGAAGTACTGTACTGTCACGTACTGTAATACTGTAAGATATACTCCGTACGGGTTGATCCTGAGGGTGCGCGTAGGGCCGCTTTAACCCGAGCTTCAACTGAGTCCTGTAGCTGAGCATCCTTTGCCCCCCCATCTCGTCATCCCAATCCTCAATTCGAGGGGTTTAGGCTTCCCTGTCACCCCCGGTAAATTTGGTACTACTAGGTGGGTAATTACAGTACTCTAAGGTTGGACGGAGTACTGCGTACTGCGTACTGTACTGTAAATAATGATCCCCTCAATGGGAAAATGCAACATGCAGCATGTGTCAATGCGGCCATGATGACTACACCTCACCTTAGTAATTTAATTGCCTTACCACCTCTAAATTCTCCTACTCATTACCTATAGGTAGGTACAGTACAGATCCTGTTGTGGCAGTGAGTGACCTTAGGTAGGTATAGACCTTGATTGGCATACCTAGGCACTCATTCATGGTCCCTCTGCCCGCGTTGTATCCATTGGTGATTAGTACCTAATACCTCTAGTTCTGTGCCCAAGTACCTACTCATCGACAACGACGGATCCTGCCTCCTCCACTTCCACCTCGATCCAAACGGACGGATGGACTGACGGACCGACATTGCGAGACCTCAGCTTCCTCCTACACCTCACGGCTACGTCTCAACCTCCAAAGTCACAGGTCACAGGTCACAGGTCACAGGTGCCCAGACCCGGTCTGGAAGCCGACGCCTAAACTGAGGCTCGGTAACGGCGGAAGAGAGGAAACAAGACAGAAGCAGAAAGATCAAGAAACCCAAGAGATAGAAAGATCAAGAGACACAAGAGCTAGAAAGATCAAGAGATCAAAAGACCAAACTCTACACAATGACCACACCGCGCTGCTTCATCGTCCGCCACGGCGAAACCGAGTGGTCCCTGTCCGGCAAGCATACGGGCAGCACCGATATCCCACTGACCAAGAACGGCGAGAAGCGTGTGCGCGCCACGGGCAGGGCTTTGATAGGAGACGACCGCTTGATCGTGCCTAGGCAGTTGGTGCATATGTAAGTCTTCCGAGACCCCACAGACCCCCAAGAAGAAAGGACTCGAAGAGGAATATCGGAAAATAGACATAGCAGACAGTCACCCAAGGAACACCAGGGACACCAGGAGCATCAGGAACATGTGGGGGTGATGGTGGTGTGGTGGTGATGATGATGTTTATGTGCTACCTCCCTCGACCTACACACATCCACCACCCCTCAGCAGATCGATCGCTTCCTGTCTCTTTGTCTTGCTGCGAATTGTCTTTGCTGGGAGTTTGTCTTTGCTGGGAGTTTGTCTTTGCTGGGAGTTTGTCTTTGCTGCGAGTTGGATGCATATAGTAGTGAGAGTGGCAGCGACCGTGACAGGGACGCATTTGACTAACACGATCTCCTTGGACTCGCAGCTACGTCTCACCGCGTCGTCGTGCGCAGCGAACCCTTGAGCTTCTCAATTTGGGATGCCACGACCCGTATCCGTGGCAAACCACCGGCACCGGCACCGGCAAGCATGATGACCAGTCTCCAACCCACGGCCATATTGAGTCCAGCCCGCCACGACACCGGACGGACGCGCGCGTCACCGTCGACGACCGCATCGCCGAATGGGACTACGGGGACTACGAAGGCGTGACGAGCGCCGAGATCCGCGACCGGCGCCAACGCCAGAACCTGCCGCCGTGGGATATCTGGCGCGACGGCTGTCCCGGCGGCGAATCGCCCCAAGACATCATCCGCCGCGTCGACAGTCTGATCGCCGACATTCGCGACCGCTACCACGTCCCCGTCATCGGGAAGCCCAAGGACCCGGCCGTCTCCGGCGACGTCATGGTCGTCGGCCACGGTCATATCCTGCGCGCCTTTGCTATACGTTGGGTCGGCAAGCCGTTGACCGAAACCGCCTTGATCATGGAGGCCGGCGGCGTCGGCACCCTGAGCTACGAGCATCATAATATTCACGAGCCTGCCATTCTGCTGGGCGGCGGTTTTGTCGTTGGCGAGGACGAGGATGATGAGAAGGACGAGATTGAGACTCGTGTTCGGGACACTCGGGACGCTAAGAACTAGATGGATTCCTATCGGAGAAGACCTGAGTCTTGAGTTTAAGTCTTGAGTTTAAGTCTATTTAAGTCTGGAGTCTGGAGTCTTGAGTTTTAAGTCTTGAGTCTTGCATTGAGTCTTGAGTCTTGAGTCTTGTCTTGAGTCTAAAGGTATCCGATACCATCACCCTTCATTCTTATCCACTATATTGATGAGATGAGATGAGATATGATATGTCATCCATATAGCTAGCTCGATGCGTGGTGGCAGCCTCCCATGGCAGCATCTTTGCCAAAATCTAAGGCTGAGGTTGGGGCTTGGGGTTGGGATCTAGGATTGAGTCTGGTCTGGTCTGGTTGGTGGTGGCTATGTCGCTGATTTTCATTTCAGTTTCAGTTTTTCAAGCTCGACTGCCCTTCGCAGCGACTCTGATGCTCATGATTCTCCAGATCGTCTCATCGTATAATATATTACGTATAGACCGACCGGAGTGTCGTGTCATAGCATACTTCTACTTCTACTTCTACTTCTACTTCTACTTCTACTTCTACTTCTACTTCTACTTCTACTTCTACTTCTACTTCTACTTCTACTTCTACTT
>NW_006912914.1:549176-757131 GCF_000585565.1 Capronia epimyces CBS 606.96
ACTTCTACTTCTACTTCTACTTCTACTTCTACTTCTACTTCTACTTCTACTTCTACTTCTACTTCTACTTCTACTTCTACTTCTACTTCTACTTCCTTCCTTCCTATGGCTAGTTTAGATTCACGCCCCTTCCTCATAGTATTCAGTATTCACCTTGTCCTGTTGTTTATTTGTATGCTTGCTTGCACAACAAGGAAAAGAAACAAAGAGGCAAAGCCAAACCCACAGAAATAAAGAACGAGCTGAGCTGTGTTTGTATTCACTTTGGCTTTCGCTTTCACATCTGCTTGAAGCTGAAGTAGAAGCCAAGTAGAAGCCAAGTAGAAGCCAAGTAGAAGCCAAGTAGAAGCAGAAGAAGTAGAAGCAGAAGCAGAAGTAGTAGCCGGATCGTGTCCTAGTCACTAGCCATGTTCCGGGAACATCGCGTCCAGCATAAATATGACTTGATTTTTCCAGCTACTGGACTGTAGACTGTATCTACCGCCCGGTAAGCCATGCAATGCAGGCTTCATTCTTGCCACCGAATCACTCACAACAGAATCACTCACAACATAAACCCACCTACCCACACACACCTCCCTCTCTCAGCGCGTTCCGCTCCTCTCCACGTAATGTTCCTCCGATGTCCGGTGTCCGGCCGCAGAGCTCTTTTTCTTTAGACCTTTGGAGGATCTCAACCACCAACCAATCAATCTCTATGCATGTTCAATCTCCCTCGTAAGGCAAATCTTCATGCACTCTCAATCTCCCTCGTAAGGCAGTCCACTTGACCACCCCGTGTTGATAGGTCCCCAATCCGAACTGCTGATGTGCTCGCGCTCCTGGTTTCTGGGAGGGGTGGGCGGCCGAGGGCCCGGATCGAAGCCTACGGGTCGGTTCTTGAGAAACAGTTCTTCGTACATTGGGACCTGGGCCACGAGCGCGGCCGTGCCTGGGGAGTAGACTGGGTGAGGTGGAATTGACGCCGAAACTGGAGGAGGGGTGGTTACTGCGGCTGGCGCTGAAACGCTTGCTCCTTGCGCCCCAAAATCTGCTCCTGGGACCATCGACATGGTTGCTGCTTGGCCTGTTGGGTTTAGTGGTGTCGTGGGATATCCTGGCATCGAGATGTTTGTTTGTGCCATCGGGTACGCTGGATATGCGGGATATGCTGGTATTGAAGGGTTGGGCGCGTTGACTTGTGCCCACGGGTATGTTGGCGCTGTTGGATACGCCGACGTGGTTTGGGTGACTGGTTTTGCAGGATTTCCCTGCGTCCACGGGTTGGATGGTACCCGTGTGTTTGCTGGCATGTACTGGTTTGGCATCGACGGATATGCTGCATTTCCTGCCATCAACGAATGGCCTGGCGCGGATTGATCCGCCTGCAACCACGGGTGAGTTGGATACACTGACGCGGACGAATCTGCTGGGTTTGCTGGCATCGGCGAGGTAGAAACTAGGTTGGGCGCCGCTGAAGGGTATGCTGACGTCGACGGGGTTGCCCATGGCCCTGTAAAACCATGTGGCGTAGGCACCAACCCTCCGTGTGGGTGTGCTGCTGCTGGCTGAACGACGCCGGACGACTGAAAGACGACCTTCCCAGGCGCTTCTGAAACAATACTCGGCTCGCGCTGGGTTTGAGCTTTGGAGGGATGTTCTGTACCACTTGGAGGCTCAGTGGGACTGTCATTCTGGAAAGTCGATGAGTCCCGTTGCTCTTGTTGCCCGTCCCAACCAGCACCGTTGTTGGCAGCTTGGTTGTTGCTTTCACCTTCTTGCCAATTAGGTGCACCGTTCTCCCAGTTCTTATGCTGTTGACCAGTTTCGCCACCGGCATCCCAGTTTGTATTTTGCTGGCCACTTTTACCACTGCGATTCTCTTTGTTTGAGATGGTCGACGATTGAATCCCGAGCCCAGAACCATCCGACACTTTTCGACTTGGTGGCAACTTGTAAGTCAGGAAGTCGACATCAGGCGCGGTGATTGGGATTTGTTCGTAAGACTGCGTCGAAGTAGGTGTGGCGAATCTGGCTGGTGGGCTGGGTATCTTCCCTCCCAAGGCGCCTTTGGCCCTCAAGACCATCTCGATCAGTGCGGCCTTATCCAAGCTCTCCAGTGCGTTTGCATCCTCATCTGCCGTTGGCTCATGTCCGATGTCCACCCCGATTTCCTTCCGGATCTGTTCTTTCGTGCGATACTTGAACACGAACCGGGCATAAGGTTCTTTGAGATTGTCAATGTATTCCGGAACACACCTCTTTTTACTGTAGATGTATCCCTGCCCAGGGTGGACTTGTTTGGACGTCCCGATTCTCTCAGCGATGGCTTGAGGTACATCGTATCTGGGTTCTTCTTCAGCGTCGGGGGCTATCGCAGTTTCCGCTGCGGCTTTCGTGGTGTAATAGGCACCATGGGGACCATAAAGAGCTCGCTTGTTGGCCTGGCCCGCGTTAGAAGTCGGCTCGTCGTTGGCCTTCGCGTCGTCATTCGAGTTGTCATTTTGATTGTTGCCCCAGTCTCCATTCGCCTGATTGTTGCCACTACCGGCGTTTTGGTCGTTGTTCTCCCAACCTTTGTTGTTCTGTTCCGTCTGGTCCCAACCAGCACCATTGTTTGCTGTATCGTTGTTATCTTGGTTGTCATTTCCCCAGGTTGGGTCATTTCCAGAATCGTTGTTGGCATACCCTGTATCGTTTTTATCATCACTAACCTTTGCAGCAGCATCAAATGCCCAGGTGTCATTGCTGTCATTGTTGTTGGTGTTGTCGATCACATCTTTGGGAGGATCTTCAGCATCCTTGACTTCCGGGTTAGTGGCGGCTTTTGCCTCTTCTTTTGTAGTGTCAGGAAGATCTGTTTGTTGCCGAGTTGCTGGCTGCTGTGCAGTGTCAACATCAGCTTGAGTGACAGTGGGACCGGGTCCCGAGCTTGCAGCAGCTGTGACAGGTGGAATGGTGGCCTCGCTTACAACGGGGTTAGGGCCCTGAGTATGGAACAGTGGTACGTTGTGAGGCGGAGGATAGATTGGCACCATTCCTGGCACGAAGGGATGAGCTGAGCCCGCAGGCGGAGGCACCCAGACTGGAACAGGATACTGCGCTGGCTGTGGTTGAGTTGTCGACCAAGGTCCTGCTGGGAAGGGTGGTGGGACTGGGAATGATACTGGTGTTGGACCGGGCATCGGCACTGCTGTGGGTGGAGGGTTCGTTTGATGTGGAGGAATTGCTGGACCGGGAACTCCATGCACCACGAAGGAGCTACCGGGTGGGGTTTGCGACCGATAGCTATCATGAGGCAGGTTGACCTCAGGATAGTAGCCGTAAGCCTTCCGTTCAGCGTCGTACATGTAATGGCGGTCATGGGGAGGTATAGGATAATCCGAGTATGGATTCATGCCTCTATGGTTGGGCCCTTCGCGGTAATCCGGCTGGGGTGCAGGTCGGTCGTATTCATGCTCTTCTCTCCAAGCGGTTGGACCATGATATCGAGCTTGATCATCGTACCTCACATAAGAGGATGTAGGTCGGTGTTGCTGAGGCCCTCTACCGTCACCGAAGTCGAAGTGAACACGTCGTTCAGGCTTTGGAGGACGGTAAGGAGGGGTTTCATATGAGGGCGTAGGTGAAGCTCGATATCCATGTGACGGCCGGGCCGGGACGTGATAGACCAGGTTTGGATGATAGCTCTGAGGATATGAGGCTGCCTCATGCGGTACATATGGCGCAGGCTGACCTCCCTGCGGATGCCAATTCCACCTAGGGTACCCATTCGGAGGGGCATCACCTTGACTACCGTAGTAGATTGGCGGTTCGTCACTCGGACCGTCGAAAGATCCAGGCAAACCGGCAAAAGGATTGTCTGCTTCGGCTCCCGTGTCGGGTTCCTGTGGGGTTTGGGCCAGTTGATGTGTTGTTTGACCATCGGTTTCAGGCCTTGAAGCAAGCACATCACTGTCCGCGGCGGAAGAAGCTGTCGACATGTTGTTCTCCTCTGGGTCGGGGATTCGGCAGCGCAATACTATGACTTCGATTGTGCCGAGCTCACGAAAATGGCTATGGTCAACACCCTGAGGCAGTTCTGGTACTGTGGCGGTGTGTTAGCTACCAGGCAATTCTTCGTCAAGAAGGACAAACCAATGTTGTAGTCATCAAAGCGCCACTCGCGCCCCATGTATGTTCCATCTCCCATAGGTTTTTCTTTCTGTCTCACAACAAACTCAACTACACTTTTACTTGGGGATGTGTCTTTCTTCCAAGGTTGTAGATTGACTCTGTTCCGGTTACACTGATACTCTCCGTCGATGAAGACCACCATGGCCAGTCCTTCGTAGATGAATTTCCGCGACGCGAGGCGGATACAGAAGGCCTGAGGATGGTCAGGAACAGCGATGTAAGTCTCGAGGATGCCGTCTCCATATTGGGTGCCATATTCTGGAAATGAAGAGCCTGTCTCAGCCCACAGGACCTGACACACAAGGTCCTTCAGGGCTGGCATGGTGTAGACTAGAGGTGTTATGGACAGTGTCAGTCGGAATGGAAGAAAGAGTGTGGCTTATTTTGTCAGTAGGATTTCAGAAGTGGCGGCGAAGAATGTTCATCGGCATTGAAGTTATCTCGGCGTCTCACACCTGACCTCCGACAGTACTACTGCCTGAGGCGTGGGACGGCATCATGTTGTGAAGACGTTGCAAGCAGTGCGGGTAAAGATCAAACAGTGCAGGGTCTGGTCCAGACACGCAAGGAGGCTACCATGGACCGACAAAACTCAACTTCATGGCCAACTTATGCGCCCATATTCAATGTCTCCGAAACGGCCTTTTGTCTTTAGGACGGACACCGCTGTCAGACAGTAGGCAACGGTCCATAGCAGGATGAGGCAGCCATCTGGTAAGAAGAGAAGTGAGGGCCAGACACATGCAGATAATGCAGATATGCTATCTCAGCTTACACCGAGACCGAGACGTGTATAAGCATGTGCGTGACTTGGCTGCCTCAGCTCCATCATCTATAGTTGAGCGGAGAATGGATGTGGATGTGAATGTCCATGTCTGATTTCTGATGTTGATGTCGATATGTCGCTCGCTGTTTTAGCGCAGGCAGTGTCAATCTGGCCGTTTGTGCCTCTCGCTGCTTTAACCTGATTCCACTCCCGGCTCGCACTCAACACTGCGCTCTGGCCTGGCCGATGCTCGTGTCTACCACTCTGGACACCTAGAACGCCACTTCAATCATCTCCTTGCCTGCCAGGTCCCTCACATATCGGTCGTCGACCAGATACTCCGTCAACATGACCGCCACAAAGGCCCAGTCTCAAAAAATCTTCGAGAAACTCAAGTCGAAGCCTGCCAACAAGGTAAACCGCTTCCCCTTCTCCGCTGCTCAAGGAGTCCACCGCGCGTGATCTGAAACGTCCGTCTTGCTGACATTGTCGCGTTTTGTCTAGATATGTTTCGACTGTGGCCAGAAGAACCCGACTTGGTCGTCCGTCCCGTTCGGTGTTTACCTGTGTCTCGACTGCTCTTCGAATCATAGGAATCTGGGTGTCCATATCTCATTTGTGAGGTCGACAAACCTGGATGGTAGGCTCGCTCCCGTTTGGATGTAAGACCCAGAACACGCGTTGACAATATACAGTGTGGCAATGGAGCCAGCTGAGGACCATGAAAGTCGGAGGGAACGAATCGGCCACCAAGTTCTTCCAGTCCAACGGTGGAAGTGCGGCCCTGGCCAGCAAAGATGCCAAAGTCAAATACACTTCCAACGCTGCGAACAAGTATAAGGAAGAGCTAAAGCGCAGGGCAGCAAGGGACGCCGAAGAGTACGCTCCCTTATCCCTCAGACACATGCAGAGATCTTACAGGGCAACAGATACCCAGAGGAAGTGGTCATTACCGACGACAGTGCATCTACCCCTGCCGATAACTCGTCGACACCAGCCAGCGAACCAGCCGATGACTTCTTTTCCTCCTGGGACAAACCGACTATTAAACGACCTAGCAATCCTCCGTCACGCAGCGGTACACCTCCGGTGGTTTCCCGTACAGCGTCCCCTTTCCTCTCAGCCAACAACACTACCAACGGCAGCGCCTCACGCCCCAAATCTCCCTCTCCGCTGTCATCGGCTGCCAACGACGCTGAAAATGCCCTTCCCGCTCCGACGGCGATTCGCACTACCTCCTCATCTGCAATCCGTAAAGGACCGTCCGCGGGGGGCGGAGCCAAACGCACCAATATTCTGGGCGCAAAGAAGACACAGAAACTTGGTGCCAAGAAGATTGCGGGCGACGAGATTGACTTTGAGGCCGCCGAAAAGGCCGCAAAAGCCGAAGCAGAGAGGATAGAGAAGCTCGGCTACGATCCCGAGTCGGAGAAAGCTGAAGAACTGGCCAAGAACAAAGCCGCGGGTTTTGGTGCCACTACCAAAGAAGTCCCAGCCGCAGCCATCACTCCCAAGGTTGGCCCTACCGCTAATCCGACCCATGCCCGAAGTCCCAGCGAGGTCGAACGGTTGGGTATGGGTGTAGGCAGATTGGGGTTTGGGCAGATCGGCACAAACAAGTCTGCTGCGTCGACGGCAGCGGCACCCAAGAAACTAGGCTTTGGCAGTGTTGGCGCAAGCAAAGCTCCTGTGGATGGTAAGAGACAGCGTTATTGCTGATTTCTGCCCTCAAATTTCGCCTGCTTTGTCTTTGTCATTTGTCTTCTGTTTTTTGTATTTTTTTTTCTTTCTTTGGAGCAGCACGAGGCCTATCCGTCTCTCCTTACCATGGATTATACTAATCCCCCATACAGATGAGTCGGAACAATACGCGCGCCAGAAATTCGGCACTCAAAAAGGCATATCATCCGACGAGTTTTTCGGGCGCAACGCCTTCGACCCATCCGCCCAAGCCGAAGCCAAGACGCGCCTCCAAGGCTTCGAGGGCGCCACGAGCATTTCGTCCAACGCGTACTTCGGCCGACCTGAGGACGACCTGACGGGTCTTGAGAGTGGCGAGTATGGGGATATCGAGACTGTCGCCAAGGATTTCGTCCGCCGCCTCGGTCTTACCGCGGGCGACGATCTCGAGAATCTGATCAATGTCGCTGGAGAAGGTGGGAGGCGGTTGAGAGGTGCGGTGGCGCGCTATCTGAACAGCTAAGTTGAGCGGAGAGGGAGTGTCGGTCTAGCCTTGTCTTTATGGCATCTGCATCCCACGGAGGATCCGTACCTGGGCAGGCTCACTTGTACTTGGGCTGTACGTACTCAAGGCACGGAGGATCCATACCTACCTAGGCAGTAAGTACTCAAGTGAGCTTGTCCGACTTGAAGATCTGTGCGTACAGTAATCTGGCACAGGTGGCGGTGGCCTTGGACCTAGAACGAGGATGTAGTGGAAGTGGAGTGGGAAGGGGAAGGGGAAAGCAAACAACAAGACACGATAAGACGGGAGATACGTATGTTACTGTGTACTGTGTATATCTAGGCTGGTGGATTATCCATCGTCCATCGTCCATCGTCCACCATCCTACAAGAGCCTTCCCATCCATCCAAGCCAGCTCCGGTGTCGCTTTGACTCTGTGACTGTGTCTTTATCGGCCGGCGATCCAACCCAGTCCGATCCAGGTCGATTCGACCGAGTGCCTGACCGATGATGGAAGAAACGAAGATATCAATGTGTGTTTAAACGTGTTTAATCGTGTTTATGTCGGTGTGCGTTTTTGTATCTGTGTCTGTTTCTGTTGCTGTGTCTGTGTCTGTAGGTAGTCTATACAATCTCCTGTCCCATGACTACGCCAGTACAAGTCACTACCAAGGTAGACATGAAGTGTCCCCGTTTACATTGCACCGGTCGAGTATTGTCTGATATATGTACTCCGTAATCTCGTCTGGACCACCTAGTACGGAGTAGCCAGAGTACGGAGTACACTTTATGGTACGGAGTAGCCAGACTACACTTTATGGTACTGATCGAGTACGGATACACTCATTGTCCAGTATATGTAATCTCGTCTGGACCACCTAGTAGGAGTAGCCCGAGTACGGAGTACACTTTATGGTACTGACCGAGTACGGATACTAAGTCTCAACACCAGTCAACAACTGAGATTTCACGTCACATTCAAAGCATCAAAGCGACCAGGTACTGCAATGCTCACATTCAATTGTGCTATTGTGCTAGAAACCACTACCTAAACGGGACAATCCATTCAGCACCATCCTTGTCCAGGCCATCAGGAATGCGCCGTCAGCTTGGGATTTCCACCCAGCCGACGACGGATCCAAGTTTTGTGGCCCGAGTTCCTCTGCGCCTACTGCTTCTGCTGCATGAACAGTTGCCAGAAATAGACTCCAAGAAAAGAGGGAGTCAGGAGGTTCCGCTCCGAGCATTTCGGCACAGATTTGGGCCACCAATTCTCCAAGCCATCCATCGGTGTAATGAGCGGCTTGTTCAGAGACAAAGAAGCAAAGCAAGAATCAAGTGTCAAAAGCAAACAGGGAATAGATGAATTCATCCATTAATGATGTCGCCAGTGGTTTCGGCCAGGGTGATGTTTCGTCCATCGAGGTCGGCGCAGTAATGTCATGTCAATCAATCAATCTGAAGGGTCATCATCAAGTCGTATGAAAGGAGTGGCTGAGTCTTCCGAGAGAACTCTATAAGATGGTGTTTTAACGGGCACTGCCCTTGTTGCTGATGTCTTTTCACATAATGAAGCTCTTGCGCTTCTCGGCACTGCTGAGAACCAGGCGTGGGGTGTTGCGTCTTGCTGGCTCGACTTCAACAAATGCTCCTCCCAGAGAATTGCCTTCGTCACTGCTCAGGCTCTTAGCACTGATGGCTCCTACACTGTCGACCGATGACCGTTCCCGGGACTTTTCCTTGATCTCAGAGCCGATTGCACCATTGGCAGCAGCTCGCAGACTGCCAAGGCTTGGCCTGCTCGAGAGGCTGGTGCTGCCAGCAAGCATGGAATCATTGTCGGATGAGACGGAAAAGTTGAATTCATTCTCACTGCCGGGTGTTCCAGCTCCGGAACCGGATTGACGACCATCGCTGCGGCGCTCACGACCAGCACGAACCAAGTCATGAACGGCCTGACGGCGTTGTCGAGTTGCAAAGTTTTTGCTTCCCTCATGTTTGGCAGTGGGCTTTTCCTGAAGCTCCTGAAGTAGCGGGGGACCCTTGGGCTGTCTGACAGGATGCTCTCCCGCTCTGGCTTGTCCAGGCCCGAATGTGCCCGTGGCAGGAGTTTGCGGAAATCCTGCCGATCTCACGCCGGATGCCCTCGTCCATTCGCCCGCGGTCTTGACATTGACGGACGAGATGTTCTTGCGGTGACCTCGTCGGAAAGCATTGGCAGAGGGAGGGGGCAAGGGCTCAACCGATTGCTGCGGGGACGGTGTCGACTTGGGAGGGGTCTTTGAGCGAGTTTCAGTGAGAGGGTACGAAGTTTCGTTGAATTGTTGCTGATAGCCAGGCGTGGTGGTGGTGGGTGGAGGCGAAACAGAATGGGTACGACCATGAGGAGACACAACCTGTCGTTGTTGAACCGAACTGTCGACGACAATGTTGGACTGGCCAGTCATAGGGTTGTAGACAGCAAAGACTCCCGGACTGCCAGGAACGGGTTGAACAACTGGTTGCAAGCCCTGCTGGAACTGCTGGTTGTACAGGCTCAAGGGAGAACCGACGGGAGACTGGAACTGCTGTCCAGTATTGTGCACCATCCCGGCGTTGAGATTCAGTCCTCCCAACTGCTGGGCCGCAGCAGTGACGTTGAACAACTGCTGCTGGAGAGCTCGTTGCTGTTGTGCAAGGTAATTGTTGGTTGCTACCAATTCATCGTACAAGGTTTGATCCATAGTGTCGGCGCCGTCGACGAAGTCAAGAGCGGGAGGGGCCAGGACATGCTCAGGAAGGGAGTAGGACTGATGGAAGCTGTTCCTGAACGAGTTCCGATTGCCTGCAAAGTGCATGCCAGTGGCCGTCTGAGGAATCTGGGCTCCATGGTACGAAGGGCCGTACCTGCTGCCCTCTGGACCTAAACCATTGGTGGCAGGAGGGACCGTGGCCGACTTTGGAGCGGTCCGAAGGCCAGCCAAAAGGTGGCCGCGACTGGTACGTGGAGTCGAGTTGACATTTGCCTGTTGGGTCTCGTCGATGGTTGAGATTTTGGGAGGAGGGGCAACACTGAGACGTTTGATGTGAGACCCTTTCCCACGAGAAGCATAGCCCGGGCCAGAAACGCCAATCGAGTTGTTGAAGGGAGACTGGTAGGTCATTTGAGCAACACCGCCAGCGTCGATGCTCATTGTATTCTAGGAATAACGAGTAGTTTGCAAGCCGAGAGATAAGAGTCGGAACAATTCAAAAGCCCGGACCACGTAGGTTGATTGCCTTGGAAAACAGAGGATCCGTGCGCTGCCGACGCGTCGAAGTGAATTGTAATGAGTGTGTACGGTCTTTTTTTTCAACGATTAGAAGATTAGTGAGGGTCGGTATCGAACAAAGCCGTATCGTAGTAACTTCAAGGTACTATTGAGGGGAATCTAGAAGCGTGAGAATGCAACAAGAGATGGCCCTTCCTGGTCACCGAGGTTAGTGGTTGAGAATGACACCCGCCATGGACGATCATGAGACATACCAAAAGTTCAGCCAGCTGTGGCACAAGAAGCGTGGAGAGAGAAGTGATGGCGTGCGCGAGGAACAGATGATCGAAATGTACAACGCGGTTTCGGTCTGTGGCAAAATATATTCAAGGTGTGCGTAGTGGGACAAGGAAGGTGGTTGCGTTGACTGCGGTCGGATGATTGCACGGCAATGATCGATTCGGTATTTTCGACTGGTAGAATGTATGGACGATTAGAAGTACTGTAGTGCGAGCGAGATGGGTGCGAGGACCGAGCAGTTGTCGAAGAGAAGCAGTTTTCGCGAGCCTGCGATGGGAAGATTCGAGGCTGGTTCTGGATGGAACCCGTGTATGGCCGAGCTGGGAGCTTGGAGGTGATTAAGGCGAAAACGGCGTGGAAAGAAAGGAAGGGCGAGAGATGCGAGGTTTGGGAGGTCGAATGTCGATGCCAGTATCGACGGTGAAGGGAACGATACAACAAAGGTGGAAGAGTGACTGTGTGGGTGGATTGTATAAGAGAGAGGGAGAGGAGCGGTGGTGGTGGTGATGACAGCACAAACGAAGTGACAGAAAAAGGAAGAGACTATCTAAAAGATGGAGGGGGGGATGCGGTGCGTGGATGGATGGTGTAGGGGAGATGGTGAGCAGCAGAGGACGAATTGGACGGGAGCAGAGCTGAGTTGAATAAGAGGCATTGATGTGATAGCGCCGATGTCAGAGGCATTAGTAGTATGTCTGACAGAAACAATAGAGGTGCTGCCGCGACCTTTTTGGCCGGTATTGCCAGCTACTCTCTGTGTCGGACAACAGCATTAATAAGACGCAAGGGAGCTGCCACGCCCAGTGAGCGTCAGACGGTTAATTCGAGCCTCTAGAACCACTGGCTGGCTGTCGATGATTGGCACTGCTGGCCCTGCTGCAGGGGCACCTCCCTCGGGCCCTTAGCCGGCATTCTAGGGGGCAGCGATTGGCTATGTGGCCCCCAGCACTGCATACTGAGCCGGCTTACAGGGGGCTTACAGGGGGCTAGGGCGCCTCCACCGCCCACCCAAACGTGGCCGGACCATTCTGTCAAGTGCAAGCCCAAGCTCACGGCACAAGCCCAACGTAACTGTGCTTCCATGGAGGCGTCTATTCTTGTCACAGATGCAGACAACAGGAACGAGCTACCTATGGGCACATGTCTGTAGATAAGGTGGCACCTAGTGCTTGCAACTGTGCATCCAATTGTCATCTCGTATCGTGTATACTGCACCTCCAGGGTTTCCGCTATTGAAGAAGCCACCTCTGAAGACATTCTGATTGACGACTGACTAACTACCTAAGCTACATGTACCTATGGTGCCTAGGTATGCTGGACCCTTCAAGACGAGCGTCCCAGACCACTGTTTCAACCTCGTCGTGTTACGGGGTCGGCAATAACAAAGAACCCGCACAGCAGTAGATCCTACTAGGTAATTACCTATAGGTACCTACAAGTATCTAGGCCTAGGTAGGTTATGCCCACCACAGGAACCGAGTCCAGGGGTCACGGGGCCTTAGGGGCTGCCTAAGACACTTCTTGCACGTATGCTCATCAGGGGGAATGCACCTAATTAATAATTCATCAGGATCATATATTAGTATCCCAACATAAGGAGCGAATCTTCTGCGACTATCCGTACAGAGTACTAGTACTAGGGACCACGGATCTGTCAACTGTCGATTGTTTCGGGCTGAGCTTCAGGGAACCATCCTACTGACAGCGGCTTGATCAGCCGGTGTGAACCCTAACAGCTTGCAAGTAAGTACAGTACCATTTGAGGCTGTCGCCGTTTGAAATCACAACAGACCCCTTTTCGACACATTCTTCGACTACAGTATCACTGGCAGATACGCCCGCTGTCTTGCTGAGCAGACTTCAGCCAAGTGTTAATTCATTCCGCCAGACTAATCATGTGTAATTAGTAATTAGCTGAGCCTTTTTGAAAAACGAGGCTTTTGACAGCAGGGGAGATTGCCTCCCGTGGTTTGAGTTTGGAGATGGGTCTCGTATGCATTTCGGATTTGCACATACGGATACACCTAATTAGACAGACCATGGCATTTCCGGCACAATCTGAACGTTCGTGCTGCAAACCAGTGGCACAGGACCACATGGGATCTTAGCCTCCAGACCGTCGATGGTCAATGGACTTTGCGCCTTGTCCTTCTGTTCCAACAACCTGCACTAATCATTCACCCCTTGAGGGGACCGGACCCTGCAGATGCGCGATCGCGAACGCGACACCGGATCCTGAGCCCGATCACACAAATGATGTCTATATTAAAGTAGTACTCCGTACACTGTACAGAACCGAGTACTTTGGGCAGCGGGCATCCATCTCAACAGGAACTGTACTTCGTAATTGCTGCTTGGGACGCTGCTCGAGTCATGTCAAAATGCTATCGGTTCAGACTCCGAGTCTAGTGAGGTACAGAGCGGATGGTTTTCCCTATTAATCTCATAGTCAAGTCGTTCCCCATACTGTACAGCCTGGCCTTCATTTGATGTACAACCCGTGGTTCTTTTTTTTCTTGAGCCGACCATCCCATGCTGTTGCTATGCAAAATCGTCCATGCCGACAACCGTGATATACTACGTACACTTTTTTCGCTTACTTCTCCGTCTCCCTGTTCTTCACACCATAACTGCCCGTGGCATCGTGCGCCGCTCTGGGTACCACATCTGATTCAGAACTCGAGTAGACGTCGCGAACCGGAAGAGTTTGCGGTTCTTTGACGGTAGGCGATTTCTGGCCTTCATTGATACTTTCACGCTCTGGTGACAAGGTCGCATCGTCGTGGACAGTGACCTTGGCTTCCTCTTGGGGGGTTTTGGTGCTTTGAAGATGTGCAGGTGGAACCTTGTCTTCTTTTTTCGTCTGTTGCTCTCGGGGTGTGACAGACTTCTTGCCCGATTGCGCAGTCTTCTCGTCCGGCTTCGGGGACCTCTTTTGAGCTGGTTGTGCGGGTTCAGGCTCTTCCAGTAATCGGGATCGCGAAGCCACCTCTTGCTCCTGCTGCCGTTGCTGCTGCTGGGCCTTCCTCTCCTGAATCTCGTTGACTAGCTCTTGTTTCTCGGCCTCCAACCCAGCATCAAGCTCTTCATCGTCTTCCAGTTCACCCTTGTAGACCTCGGGATATCTCTGGAAACACTGTTGCATGTTCTGGAACTTGTCGATACACTCCATCCCCTTGGGTTCCTCTGTCGAGAAGACGAAACACGAGAAAGCTTCGCGGAATTCTGGTCCGCAGGGACCGTGTGCCATTCCACCAAGGCATGGGCAATCCCAGTTGATCTCTCCGGTCTCTGGGTTGAATGCTCCCTGGCTGGCTGCCTCCTCTTCTAGTTCTTCGGGAGATTCCCCAGGGAGCGATTCCGACTCTTGAGCCGAGACTGACGTTGAGGCATTTTCGGAGGACACGGTCTCTGCAGCGGAATGGAGGGCGGCGGAGTTGCTTTGTGCTTGTCGCTGTCGGCGCGAAGTCAACGCTTCTAACGGCGACTCTTCGGTGGAGTCTTCTACGGCGTCAAGATTGGGGTTCAAAAGATCTGACACACAGATCGTCAGTCCGCAACCTTGTCAAGTCATCGGTAGTAAAGGGAACCAGGAGATCCAACGTACTATGCTGTGGTTGCTCGGCGAAGACGGGGCTGGTGTTATAGTAATAGACGCCTGCAGCCGCAATGCCCCATCTCAGTAGAGTGCCCTTCCAACTCCTTCGCGCATTCACCGGCGACGAGCTCACAAATCGCCTCCCAGCGGCACTCCGCGGCGCAGCGAGACCAGGGCGAGCTGCCGATCGCAATACCGATCGAGCGGCTGGTCGGAACATGATTGGCAAAAGAATCTAGAGCTTCTTCCCGTCCTGTCCTAGAAACTTAGGAGCGACCGAGACATAATATGGCACCTGGGGGTTAGAAACGAACGACAGCAGCTGCAGGCAAACTTTGGAATGGGAAGAATAATGCTCTGGCATACAAATCCTTGATGCAATGGAATATTACTAATTCCTGGTACCTAAATTAATGCTGGTACCACGCTTCGGCAGTGTATGGTGCGCCGTACTTTGGGCCCAGAGCACCATGGCAGATCATTCACCTTGTTGTCGATGCAAGGCTCCCAGGTAAAGCCTTGCAGGTAAGGAGGAGAGGACAACACGGTGCGAATATATGTACATGTAAATAGTGCTATCAGCAATGGCACTCCGCTACTTCACGTGCCAGCTCCCTGTAGTCTTGCGCGATACTCCTTATCCGCCTCCAGGTCCATCTTGTTTGCCAAATAAAGTGACCAGGGGTCCAACAGGAACTGTATATCTGCATCCTTGTCATGTGTGTTGAAAGCCCGAACCAGGACATAGACGTTGCTTGGAATCCCGGAAACCTCTCGTGCAGGGATTGTGTATATGCGAGCCATCTTCAACTGGGCATTGCTGACGGAAAACTCAGAGTTCAGATTCCCGGCTGTGGTCTTCACATCCAGATGGTACACAGGCGGCTTGACCACCCATTTGGCTGCGTCCGAGTACCCCTGAGCAAGGTAACGGGTGAAGACCTTGCTGGTGTCTTTGATGGTAAAGCTGGCATAAACCTTCGGCTTGCCATCGCTGTTCCGATCGGGTGAAAACGTCTTGTTGCCGTCGCGGGTCCGCAGAGGGCTCGTCCAGTGTTTGTTGGGATCATAGGCTTTTCCGAGCATGCGACGGAGCTCGTGCGAGACCTTCCTCTGCCCAACATACTCCAAGTCCTCATTGACCGCTGGCGTCAGAGTTTTCTGGAACATTTTTCTCCGCATTTTCGAGCCGCCCAATAGCCCGAGTAATTTTGCCCCTCCACCGCCGATTGTTGTTCCTGACCAGCTCGACTCGGCTTTAGATACGATCGACTTGTCATCATCATCCAGGTAAAGATCCGCGGCATTCCAATTGTGGTCCATCAGAAGCCCGCTAGTGCCATCGGCGACCTGGTATGCCAAAGCGAGACCTCCCATGCCGAATTCCTGCAGTGAAGCAAAGGGAACGAACATTCGTACCAAATCGTCCTTCAAAACCACTGTCTTGTAAATGCGACGGGGAGTGGTTCCTACCTTCTTCCGGGGATCGAAATCGTCAATGTCTGTCACATCGTCCGGAAGGTCATCTTCGAGGTTGAGAGCGGAAATCCCGTGGCGCTGAAACCATTCATGGACCTTTGGTGGCTTCTCCGTCAGGGCAATTGTAAGCAGAAGCGAGTGTCGGTCCTCGATTGCGCAGAAACCTGCAATTGCCTCGACTAGGTCGGCGGGTGTCTTATTCTCCTCAAAGTACCGTTCTTTGAGATAGATCTCGAGGACCTCGTGTTCAGTTGCGAGCACAACACTTCCGTCTTTGGCCCGTCCTGGGTGTGCCTCCTGCCCAACTGGAACAGACCACTTTTGGATCACTCGTGAAGTCGAGAAGACCTTCAAGGCTTTCAGTTTAGCGACTTTTTCCATCTTGCCGCGTTCCTTCTGTGGAATCAACCTGTTAGAGGCATTAAGTCAGCACTATCGTCACGAGCACAAACACGAGTAGAGCAGATATTGTGGAAATCGGAAGAGATGAGAAAGCTGTGGGCGGCAGAAAGTCCACTAGACGGAAGTTACACACCTTGCGATGAAATCCGCTTTTGAACGTAAGTCGTCCTGGCAAGCCGTGTCAGAGTGTACGACATCCACGGTTTCAGCGATGCTCGTAGCTGCTCGGGTCAGCCTTCTCCTGTCGACACCAAGCTTTCTGATGAGGAGCGGCATCTTGAGGATATCTTCAACCTGGAACGCCAATAGAGGAACAAGGCCCTGGAAACTTTCAAGTAAATGCACTCGGTCAGCAATGAACCACGGGATGGGTTCCCTCGCACATCCAAGCGCATCCCAGTCATCCTTGTCCTCCGTCGTGTAGATTGGCCATATACTGTGCGTTTGAAGCGAATCAACAGCAGTAGATGTTTCGTCTTTCTCGAGTTGTTTCTCTAACTCCAAGAACAAGCTCCTGATGTAGGCCAGAGGATCACCTATGTTGATTAATGTGAGCTCGCGGACAACATCCGAAATAGTAGCATCTGCGACTAGGAAGAAGTCGCGGAAGAGCCTCTGACACGATGGATAGATGTTCTTGAGGGCCACAAATCGCCGGAGGCATTCCGGGCCACTCCACAGGCAGTCCTGTACTTTGGCCCAGCGCACTGGTCGGCCCGCTTGCGTGTTTGGTATGCAGATAAGCGGCTTTTCCGTGAAATATTTTCTATATCTACTGTCAGTGACGGCTTTCAGGGAGAGAAGATCAAGTCATAAACGTCACATACCTTACAAGTTCCTCGTCATCCGAATATCGTGCTTGAATTTGCTCAAGCAGCATGGTGGCCCGATCCACCGGTGCCGGGTCGCCTTTCCCGCGCATTGATTCTAGGCAGCGTAGGTAAAAGCTCACATTTCCCTCCACGCCTAAACCAAGAACACCCAGTCTTCGCCAGCGTTGGTCAAGAGGATCGGCGACGTCAATGAAAGGCACTTGGCCCTGTGCCTTGTCCACGAGTTCAGGGATTGGCAGAAAAACGTCCCGCAAGGACTTTGTTATGCCACCTCGGCATCGCACCGGCGATGCCTGTATTTCTTTTATGACGCGTTCTCGACTGAGCTCTCGCGAATCATTCGGGAAAACACCGCCGTCATCTTCGAACCAACTTGAGTAATGGTTCCAGTTGTCTCGGAGGAGGACCAAGAAGTCCTTGGGCTCGTTGGACTCCATGATGAACAAAAAATGGCGGGACAGGCGAAAGTACCTTGGTTGACTCAGAACACGTTCGGTCAGTCGCGGCAGGATGGACATGCCGGCAACACTCTCAAGCCACTCAAACCATCGGGTAGTATTCTCTCTGCCAGCGGTCGAATAGTCGGCATGGAGGAACGGGATCTCAGGCCGGCCCGCGAAGTAATGGCTCGCGGCGAAGGGATTTTTCGAAGGCAAGTATGTCTCCTCGGCGCGGAAACGAGCGGAACCGATCCCAGTCGTGACCCAAACATGTTTGACACGCAAGTCGTCGATTCTGGCATGGAAGAGGAAAGCAAGCTGGGAAATGAGCTGTGGAACGGTCATCGAGTACGGGTTGAAGGATTCCTTCATGTGCTCATTGATGATGCCAAGGGCGATACTGTCTTGTCCAAGGACTTTCAGTCCGAGCTGCAAATACAGTGAACGAGCAGTTGGATGATTGGCTGCATCTTCACGGACCAACGAGAGTCTGAAGCCCTCAGGTGCAGGGCAGTTTTCCGCCTCCTGGGGGAGATAGATGTATTCCTCCTTTGCAGACACCCATCGACCGTCACTGAGCGGGATTACCGGCAAATCAACGATTCTTTCATGATTGGCAGCCTCGAAGGAGAGTTTCAACAAGATTTCCGCAAGTCGGGTATGCCAGGCAACCGATTTTTGCTTTTGGAATGAGACAGCATCTTGGTCCAGCAAGGCTGATAGGTGGTCCAAGAAGATGGAGTCGGTCATTTCCTTCACTCCGAGCAGCTCTAGATTCTCCTTTAGGGAGTCGGAGTATTGAGGACTTAGATAACGCTGATCGCTTGTTGTAGTGGAGGTCATCGGTATACCCTCTTTATCGCAGAAGTCCTTGGGGACATGAAACAAAGAACATGGCATTCTCAGTTCGGAAGTCCGGCATTTCAGCACACGCTCTTGAGAAAGCTGCGCAATGATCGCCTGTCTTGCGGGCGCAAAGAATTGAGATTGCGTCGATTTGAGCGGGATGTATCGAGGCCAAATGTAACCTAGCTGGCTATGGCTGTATGTCTTAGCCACAGCCACGAAAGCATCCACAAATTCTCGTCTAAGGGACCAGTTCCACTCCGAATGGTCCAAGATGTCCTCTCGGTTGGCAGAGAGAAGAAAATCTCCATGCAGCAAGAACTGTAAAAATCAGCAGGGAGATTGGGCTTCAGGGACACCACGCACATTGAACCCGTAGTCTCTGATGGGAAGAAAAGCATAAACCTTCTGGGGCTCTATGGTTTCCGTTTCTGCAAAGTCTGGAAAGGCAAGCATGATTTGTGATTCAGTCGCTCCAGGTCGCTTGGGCTCCGGTGCAAGACTCCTTGCGGTGTAAGAACTGACCAAATACCGCATCGTTTTGTCGTCCTGGGTGAGCTCAACGGAAGTCTCCTGGTGGGATATCCCGATGTTCTTGCTCAAAGTGGTCTCCCAGGGAGCCCCGCCTTCATGAATGATGATTTTGACCCTCTTCAAGCGACGTAGAAACATCAGCATCCGAGGGTCGAATTGTTTGAGGTCAGATAGCAGTCCTTTCTCCTGGTAGTCGGGGGACAGTTGCAAGAGGATGGAGGTCATCGATGGCTCGGACGGACCCGGGAAAGGCTCCCAGATGGGCGCTATCATACCCAAGACCTGTCTCTTGTCGAACTTGAAAGTGTACGAATTGGATGAGATCCAGACAACATCTGCAGCTTTGAAAACCGACTTGAACCCAATGCCTTTCTCTCCGACATAGCTCGAAGCACGGTCTTGCCCTGCTTTGGTACTGCTACCAACCCTACAGATGGCTTCGACATTCTTTGGGCTGAAGCCTCGTTCGTTGCAGTCGACCCGCAGATAGCGGTTCTTATATGTCAGAGTAATACTTGGCTCGGCGACGTCGTATTCATTGTCATCTGCGTTCTGGATCAACTCCAGCAGAAAATGAGTTGATTTTTGGTAGAGTTCCTCGGCGAGTCTGTGACGATGGATCAGTTGTGCTCGGCATTCTTCTAAAAATGTAAGGCCCTGCGTACGTGTGAAGAGCGTTCTGAAGGTTTTGAACGTTTCGGTTTGAGCCTTGGCCGGTTTCGAGTCCGGCTTCTCGACGGATGGTGTCAATATGCCGCCGAGCCTGGTCAGGCTGGGGTTGAGCTTGAGCCAGGGCAGCCATCTTACCGCGGTTCGGATATGAGAAGAAGAAGGTTACAGAAAAGGTGGTGGTGGGCAGCCTTATCAAGCCCTCGTTGGGACAGCCCGGCTTCGTGGCTTGAGCTTTCAGTCCGACTCGTAGCAGATAGTATTAGTGATCGGGCGAACAAGCAGTCAATAGCCGACGAAGGGCGCCAACAAGGCTACTACTAGTACATAATTAGCGGCAGTCCGCATCCCCGGATGCAAGAAAGCCAATGCTGCATGGAAGAGGTGACGGATACAGCTACCAATTTGAGGGCAGCTGATGATGGAAACCAAACGGCCGACTAGTCCGTCCACCATGACTTACGCTGCAACCTCACCGGGTCCATAGAAAAGTTGCTTCGATCCCAAGCGAGGACCGCGAACAACTAAACCAGAAAAGAGAGATAGGCGAACTAGAGAGAAATGGCCGTGATCGGGCGAGTGGGAAGATGGGGGCGGAATCTTCTGCAAGACACGTCGACATGGCCTCGAAAGCGGGACACAAGGCAGCCATAGGCGTGCTCCGTACAGAGTAGTAGTGAGTAGCATACCTGGTACGTACGTCGTACGGAGTAGTGCAGTGGAGCGCGCCCTTGATGTTGCCTGGTCTATTACGGAGTGCTGCGTAGAGTTGCCTCGCAAGGCAGAAAGCTCGATGGCGTCTGCTTTAGGCGACACGTCACGCCGCTATATGGTCAATAAGAGCGGCAGCAAGAGATATCTACATTCAGCCTAGTTCCCTCTCGGCCCGGGGCCTTACTTGAACCTCTTTTCCTTCTTCATCATATTCGAGGCATCCTGTATATTATCATCAATGGCTGACCTGCTGTCTGATCGTTCTAGCAATCTCACATATACTAACACTGACATGTCGAGAGCAGGGCAGTGTCACACAGACCACAAATGGCGGGGGGAGACGGAGTACCTCTCCCACATGTTGCCGCCTGCATGGCCCCCACCCCAACTGGGGGCCTTACGCAGTACAGAGTACAGTGCTTGATAATAAACTCTGTCTCGGATTGAGGCTCCTGGCCAGTTATACAGCGGTGCCAGCCTGAAACCAGAACCCCGTTGAAAACAATCGAGTCTATCGTCGCCGCCATGTCAGAGCTCGACAGCTACAAATATACGTGCTGTCCATTAGAAGGCCCTTGGTTTCCTCTGCATGCGCTCTGAGCAAGTCCCGGCCCGTGCCGTTAGCAATAATGTCGCAACAAGGCTACCAGCTTTCTGCCTCGGACGAGGATGGCCTACCGTTGCGCCCGATTCATCCGCGAAACCCAGTCTCCTCCTCTTACACTCCACTCTTGAGTCAAGAAGAGGAGTCATCACCATTTCAGCCTCAAGCAAGTCCCATTCTCGAGGCCACAGAACCGACACTTGCCCACGACCACACAAGCCCAACTCCACCAAAGCAACCGCATTCGCAGTACGCCACTCTTCAAACTGTAGATATTGAAGACAGAACCAGCAATAATCCGCAACAACCGACGCTGTCCACGGGGTTTCCGAGGACACCGCTCTGGAAGCCAGTCTCGCTCAGATGGCCCGTTTTGCTCTCCACCCTCGTTGTCGCTCTGGTACTCGGGCTGGTGGTGGTTTTTCTGTTGGCGTATTCCGTTGTGCACGATGGCCTCGGGCATGACGACGGCTCTTCTGCCATCCTTTTCGGATGGCGGTTTACTCCCACCCTCGTCACCGTTTTATATGCAATACTGACCACCATTACATTGCATGACGCCGCCCGGACTGAATCTCTTGCGCGCATGTCCCACGTGTCCGGCGCCTCCTCAACTTCAAGCTTGTTCAAGAACCCCGGACAGTGGTGGTCTATCATTGCGGACAGCTTAAGGAAGCGTGAGAATCATGGGCATCTCAACTACTTCCTTCTGGCAACTGTACTCGTTCATGTCATCGGCTCCTTGTTGATTAACCCTCTGTCCTCGGCCTTGTTGCAAAGTCAGCCCGTGGAGCTGGTTTCGAGGGTACCGTTTACTCGATATGCGGTTTCTAGCGATGATGCTATCAGCATGGCGGCCGATGACCTTGTGTATTTCCGAACCATCGGCAATATTCTCCAAAATCTCACAACATCCGCTTGGTTGACGGACAAGTACGCCATCGTACCATTCTCGCCGTCGTCTGTGACTTTAGACCTTGGGATCGCTGGGACAGAAAAGGCCCAGCAATGGCAAGCGAACACGACCGTGCTTTCTGTCGGGCTGGACTGTCAAGCAATGCAAGTGCAAAAAGCCGTTTGGGTTGAGAACGTCACCGAAGATGGCTCGACATCCCCCCATCAGTACAACTCACTGTTGCTGACGGACAATGAGGGCTGTGAGGCAGGCATAAATGGATTTTCTCAATACATGACTTTCTACGGCGGTGGCTCATGGTTTGCACCACCCCGTGTTGTTTTGCCCATTTGGGATGACAACTCCTCAGGCCAGTATTATAACGCCACGCCACAATGTGACGATCGACAGGTTGTGCTGTCCACCAACGGCACCTGGAGTGGTGATACGTCAGATAGCTGGAACAAATACTTCAAGGCCGCGGCATGGTCCTGCAAGACCTCGTTCTACGCTGCCGACATGCTTGTCACCGCGACCACAGGGCCGAGTGGGACCACTCTGGACGTTGATGATGCCGTGTTCAATGCTCGTCGCAGTCTGCTGCCGGCCACGAGTCTCGATCAGGATCGCTTTGAAGATGCCTTTTTGAACCTCAATTGGACCAGCATGATCTATACCCCCAACACCAACTCACTACCGAGCTTTGGAGGAGTGTCGGCATTGCTGGCGGCCATGTACGATTTCAATCCAGGCAGCATGATGGACACTGGGTCTGTCGGAGAGAGCGCCCGAAGAATCAAACAGCGTTTCCTAGGTGAAATGATGATTGCCAATATCGCCGAGAATGGACCGGTTGTGCATACTGGCCAGGTCATCGAGAGTCCGCGGAGGGTCGTTGTCAACCTCCCCATCGCCATCTCGCTGGCTGTACTTTTCCTTGTTTCAGCTGGGCTGATGGCCGTGGTTTTGTTCCTCTCGGGCCGACGTCCCTTGCAATTGCACAATGACCCTGCTTCAGTGGCAGCCGTGGTCAAACTCATCGAAGGGAATTCCGTCATCCGCGATTGTTTTAAGGCACGGGACGACGGCAATGGAGCATTGTCGGATTGGAAATTGGACCACACAACCCATTTTTTGCGCGACGGACTCATACGGTCAGTCAAGACCGTCGATGAAGAACCCGGTGAGTAATTTCCCTCGCACCCATCCCTGAGCGCGCTGACTTCCGAATACAGCTCCTGTCCCGACTCAGACAGATACCCATCAAGATTGGAGACCCTTCGTGGTACGACGGCTCGCGGGCCTCCTATTGCTGTCGCTTTTGACTGTCGTATTCGCTGCGATCCTGGTGCTCTTCGTACTTGCGCATACCGCCGGTCTCTACGAATCCGCTTTCACGTATCAGACTGACCTGCTCCCTTCCAGCAGTGACCTGTTCACGTTTGCGCCTTATTCGATAGTGCCCACCCTCCTCGCTGTCGTTATCAGTCTGTGGTGGGATGATCTCGACGGGGCTTTCCGCAGACTCCAACCGTATGTGACCATGGCTCATAAGGCGGTGCCTGCTGCGCCTAATATTGGCCTGTCATATTTGGCCACGCATCCAGTCGGCTCTGTGGTCAAAGCAGTCAGGAACGGACACCTGCTCGTGGCATTGGTTTCTGCCGGCGCCATTCTCACCCAGGTCTTTACCGTGTCCATGTCCGCATTATGGCAACGAGCCGACGGTTCTCGGACGGGTGAAATGAACCTGATCCGCAATTGGGAGCCGAGGACTCAGCCGTTCGTTTACGTGTATTCGGTTGGGAGTTCCATGGGCGGAGGCGACCCTGAGGGACAGGATATCCTGTCCGACTTCTACGGCCACCTTTCGACCAACTGGCTCTACTCGGCAACCCTGCAGCTTGCATACAACGGATCAGAACCTGCTTGGAGCATGGACGGCTGGAGCTTTGTGCCAGTGGATCTATCTTCCATAACGGAGTCGCAGATGTACACGAATACCCCTACGACGAATTCTTCGTCTACAAGTGGGAATTCGACGTTGGGCAAGAGTGTTAATATCACCATCATCACGCCTGCACTACGAGCCACGGCAGATTGTAGTAGCATCGAATCGACCACGAATCTATCAAGCTGGACTACCGACTGGGACCTGACCGACCCCGGAATTTGGAATGTCTCGCTGAATCCAACCACGCTGACCAAGGGCTATGAAGTCAACGGGCAATTCGAGCTGAATCGCGAGGCCAACTTTTCGACAACACCGATCCTGAGCCGGGAAAGGACGATTCTGTGTTGCGCCAACGCGTCCAGTCAGGCCCGCGACTCGGCTGCGATTGGCTACTGGTCCAACAACTACCCGCAGGACCTGGTGTACGACTTCGAATCGTCCACGGGTCTCTATCCTCGTAACTTCACCATGAAATGGATCCGAGGCACTGCGGATCAACACTTCTACTCGATGAATTCGAGCTACGCAAGAGGCTATGGAGAAGCCGACGATTTCCGGCACCTCATCTGGAAGGAGGCGCCTCGAATGTCGGCGCTCAACTGCCAGCCTCGGATTGAATGGAGCAACGCCAGCGTGACGGTCGACATGGCCACAGGTCGCGTCTGGAAGTATTCAATCATCGACGCTCCCGAGACAGTCGACTGGCCTTGGAGCGACGCATATCTCACCCACAATTACAGCCAGCCGGGAGACGGGACCGAATCTGGGGTCATACACGATCAGGTCACCGTCAGCTACGGCGTACTGTTCCAGGACGCTCTAATGTTTGCGGCAGACCTGCAAAAGCTTTGGCCCAGTGGCGGGTCAACCACTTCCCACGTGGAAGATTTGGACGACAAGAACTTCAACTTTCGTCTGCCGCCTCAAGGCCTCAACACCGATCTCATGTCTTACTCCATGTATCAGCTCGCGCAAGGCGACCTGGAAGTGTTGATGGACCCCACTCAGATGGCACGGCTCGGGCAGCGGGTGTTGTCGACCTTCTTCCAGCATTTCATTTCTTCCAACGTTTCTGCCAGCGGCGGCTGGGGCTTTCAGCAAATCGGGGCTACGTTGCCTGGGGACCTCGGGCAGATCATAGATGACGGCTCGGGCGCGTCAAACCATCAAGATCAGAACAGCAGCTTGACGACGGACACGAACGCTCCAGCCCATGTGGATATCGCGGTCGAAGTTCTGCAGATGTCCCCAGTGGCCGCATATATTTCGTTGATCATCCTGTTTATTCTGGCACTGGTGACGATGCTGGTGTATTGCGTGGGCTACCGACATTTGCGGAAACTGAGGTACGACTTTGACAATCTGGCCAATGTGATCAGTGTCGTCTATGACAGTCCCAAGCTCCAGCGCTGGATCCAGCAGCATCCTGATCCCAAGGAGTGGACGAGAAGGAGCGGTCCTGGACCGATGCCTCGAGTGCAACTTGGTCCGTTCAAAGGAAGTGGTGGACGAGAAGTATGGGGTATTGAAATTGTGGATGATGATGATGATTATGACGATGACGAACGGGAGGCGTAGCAGAGTACATTTCTGTTCTATTTCTGTTCTGTCTCTGCCTGTCTCTGCCTGTGTCTGTTCCTATCTCTGTGCATCCGTATAGGTGTTCTGTATGTATGTAGTACACTATTAGTAATCCCGATCCTGAATCTAACTCTGATACGAGTGAGTGCTGTGCTGTGCTGTGCTGTGCTGTGCTGTGCTGTGCTGTGCTTCGTCCCAGACATACAGAGATACCTTATAGATATACCTCACAGACATACAGACATACCTTAGGTACAGTGAAGTGCCGGGTACGTACGTAAGGTAGTTAGGCTACTAGTACTGGAACTAGAACCAGAACTCGAATCGAGCAGAGCAGAGCAGAGCAGAGCAGTGCCGTGACCGCCACCTAATATCCATGCAAAAGCGGGAGGGAGCGGGGTGGGGAGGTTATCGTTAGGCTGGATGATACCTTCTGTACCTAGTTTACTTAGTGTATCTATCTATTCAGATTCACTCACCTTCCTAGCTCGATATAGTGATGGCGATAGTGGCGATAGTGATAGTGATAGCCATGGCGATGGTGGTGATAGCGATGGGTGGGATTAACGTGTGAAGTAACCATGAACTACCGGTAGCATGTGTAGAATAAGAATGAGAACGTAATCAGAATGAGAATATAGGGCGTACGGTGTGGTAGTGCTTCTGTCGTAATCGATGAGGCATTAGAGCACGAATATGTCGTGATATGATGGTGTGGTAATTAACCAGCGTTAGTGAGGGAACCCTGGGTATTGCAATACTTGTGTACACACACATCCGGGTAGGATCCCGACCCTCTTTCTCTTTACTCTTATATATGTTATCTAGGGCGCTCTTTGCCGGGATCCGTGGCTCTGCTTCCATCGTGTGTCTGATCTGATTCTTCTCGAGCTCACTCGGCGCTCATTTGAAGGACCTGGATTCTGTGTCTGTGTCCGTGTCCATGTCCGTGATATGTTTTGAGGCCTGATTTGTGAGTGGGATTGGTCGTGGTCGAATGAAATAGGAACAGGAAGAAACAGAACAGAAACAAGAACAGGGACAGTAATCCAAACAGGAGGAGGAACAGGAACCCAAAGAGAAACAGGAATCCAAACCGGGTCGAGGTTGATTTTTGGATCTCCATCTCGACCTATATCCCGCCCTATCCCGCACTACCCGCCCGGTGAAGAAATAGGAACACCGTTGAACTTGGCTGAACGACCCGGTTCTTCTATATCTCACACCCAACATGGGCCATGCAGACTCAACAACTCATGGCAAACAAGCCATCGTCACAGATGACGGGATCCACGACTCCGACGATGCGAACTTGAAGGACTTGGACCGGCCGGCATCTTCCTACTCCGCCAACGCGTCGCCCTCCGAGGCTGCGCCCGAGCCCGCGAAGCCGCCACGCCGCTCCTTCCGCACCTACATCTGGGACACGGACACACACCTCAAGTCGCCAGAGGAGCGACGACTGCTTCTCAAGATCGACGTGGCCATCCTGAGCATCGGATGCTTGGGCTTCTTCCTGAAATACCTGGACCAGGGCAACATGGCCAACGCGTACGTGTCGGGCATGAAGGAGGACCTGGCCATGAACGGCAACCAGTACACCTATGCCGGCACCACCTATACCGTGGCATATGCCGTCATGCAGATTCCCAGCACGCTGATCATCCAGCGCGTCCGGCCTCATATCTGGCTCGCCGCCATGGAGGTTTGCTGGGGCACTTTTACCTTTGCCCAGGCCGGCATGCACAGCGTGAGCGAGCTGTATGCGTTTCGCTTCTTGATCGGCTTCTTCGAGAGCTCCTTTTTTCCATCGCTGTTGTATGTGCTGGGGAGCTGGTATACCAAGACGGAGCTGGCCAAGCGGACTGCCTTGTTCCATATGACCGCCCCTTTGGGTACCGCGTTTGGTGGCTATCTCCAGGCCGCCGTGTATAAGAATCTGGATGGCAAGCACGGGCTCGCAGGATGGAGATGGTTATACATTGTGTGTGGGGTGAGTTTCTATCCTTTGTCTTTTGCTTTTGTCTTTTGTTTCCTTTGCTTGCGTTGGGGGCTTAGTGGCCGTGTGGACATGACATGGTTAAGACCGTGTTTGCTGTTTCTGTTGCTTTGCCGTTGCTGTTGCTTTGCTGTTGTTGTTGTTGTTGTTGTTGTTGTTGTTGTTAACACCAATTCACCCAGTGTATGACTGTCCCCGTCGGGCTCGCAACATTTCTCTTACTCCCCGACACCCCGTACACGAGCCGGGCCTGGTATCTGACCATGGATGAACGCCATCTCGCAGAAGAGCGGGTGAGGAAAGCCGGTAAGGCCCCGCCGGTGAAAATCACACGGGCGACGTTCAAAAAGATCCTCAGCTCTTGGAAATGGTATGCTTTTGTGGTGGGATATGTGGTAAGTCTCTTTCGGAGCTGTTCTTTCCGAAGATGAGATGGAAGAGCATTGTTAAATGTCTGGTCTAACACCTGAAACAAGCTCTATGGCGAATCGTGCGGTGGGAACGGCTACTTTGGCATCTGGCTCAAATCTGAGGGGTTTTCGGTCGTCAAGCGTAACCTCATCCCCACTGGAACCTCCCTGATCACAGCCGGTTGCGTGGTTCTTTGGGGATTTCTGTCAGATTACACCGGCAGCAGGTTCACTTGGGTGCTCGTCCCTCTGGTAAGTTGCCAGCCATCTCCACCTCCATCTCACGGAGGCGAGGCGGGAGAGATACCTAGGGATTCAACGAACCGTGTGAAAAAAGAGGGCTGACAAGCGAACTGTTCGGCAGATCCTGACGCTTCTTCCGAACGGAATTCTGGCGTTTTGGCCCTCAAGCCTCCATCTGAAGGAATTCGCATTCTTGACGGTGAATGTTCATCTCATGACCGCAGTCTTGTACGTTCCACCTTCTGTCCCCAGCACCCTGACCACAGGCTCGACCTCGACCTCGAGAGCCATGACATGTGACTGACTGACTGCTCTTGACTTGCCATAGCTATACCTGGGCAAACGAGACGTGTGCCGACGACAATGAGCAGCGCGCCATGGTGATCAGTAGCATGAACGGCTTCCAGTACGCCGTGGCGGCCTGGCTGCCCATCATCATCTTTCCGCAGACCATGGCGCCGACTTTCCGTAAGTAGTGAGCAGGGACAGGGACACTTTTGGTCGAAGTCTAACGTGGACGTGGACGTGGATGTGAACTTACACTGACGGGTTGCACTCCGTAGGCCGCGGGTTTCCCACCACCTGGGGGTTGGTCATTGCCGCCATCTTCAGTGTGATTGCCATTCAACTCTTTATCCTACGAGACAGGCGGAAGGCGGCGGCCAAACGACCGACGGCGGCAGAGGATGGCGCGAACGAGGGAGGCAGTCGCGTCACCGAAGTGATTACGGAAAATAAGTTCTGGAAGCTTGACTTTAAGGGCCGAGCAGAGGCGTAGTGACCAGAATAAGGACGGAGTACTGTACATGAAGGTCCAAGCTGTGTACGGAGTACTCACCCGGTAGTATCGTGGGGAGTCCGACTGCACTAGTTGGAGAGTGAGGAGAGGAGAGGAGAAGATATGGTTTCCCGGGGAGCCTGTCCAGAGTAAGCCTCAGAGGTAAGTAAGATACGTACGTACATATACCAGCAACAGAAACCAAGGATACCTACTAGGTAAAGAAGTTGGGCACTGGCACTGGCATTGATGTTGAGGTTGTCACGACAGCACCTGCAGTTTACAGTACATAGGTAATTGGGCTGGGTGAGCGCCAAGGCTAAGGAGGCAAGGCAAGGCTTAGAAGGCGTACATGTAGGAAGGGTTAGGGTTAGGGTTAGGGTTAGGGTTACAGTACATACGATCCCGTGTCCTTATCCGTCCGTGGTCCGCCCACAGATCTGTAATCTAGACCGTTACAAGTTAAGTTACACAACACACTCCCTCCCTCTCTCTCAAACACATACATGTACATGTAAACATGAATCCACACCAAATATATATATAGATAGAGCTACTTACTAGGTATGGATATATAAGGTATGTGTGTGGGTGTGTGTGTACAGACGATATATTCTGAACACCACCGCCACCACCTCGATCATCGCCTTCGGGATCACTGCTCCAACCCACCGCACTCACCTCAACGCCGGGATAGCGCTGACATTGCCATCGGCGTCGCCGCACAAGAAACATGTCGACACCGTCACAAACGACCCCGGCGTCTGCTTCGAACTTGAATTCGTCACAAACGACCCCAGCGTCCACTTCTAACTTGAATTCGAATTCGACTTCGACTTCGACTTTGAACCCAGACTCGAATATCACCACCACCACCACGACATGGTATCCATGCGGCCTCCTCAACGGCCACGCAACCCACCCTTACGCCATCATCATCCTCAACCAGCCGATGAACCCGAACGCGCTGGACGCCGTGATTGACGGCGCTGCGGTCCTGGTGTGTGCCGATGCCGGAGCCGATCGGCTGTACAGGTACCAGAAACAGTATCAGTCCCAGAATCAGTCCCAGAATCAGAATCAAATTCGAACCAAGGTTGATCATGATGAGTCCACCAAGTCGCGGGCGAAAGACCAGCCTAAAGACCACGATCACGATCCGGACCAGAATCAGAACCAGAACCAGTCATCACAAAAGCACCACCACAGCCCCAGCCACAGTCACCGTCGCAATCGACTCCCCGACGCTATCATCGGAGACCTGGACTCGCTCAGTCGTGTCGTCGAAGAGCACTACCGCAGCCGCGGCGTCACCGTCATTCAGGATCCGGACCAGTACTCCACCGACTTTACGAAATGTCTCAAATGGATCCGGCGGTGGTGTGTGGAACAGCAACAGCAACAGCAACAGCATCAGCATCAGCATCAGCATCAGCAACAACATTACAATGATACTATTATGGATGTCGTCGTCATAGGTGGCCTGGGCGGTCGTGTCGACCAAGGCTTCTCGCAAATTCACCACCTATACATGGCCGAGACCGACCCCAACCTCCTGCAAGGTCGCATTTATCTCCTGTCCGAACAAAGCTTGTCATTTGTGCTAGCTAACGGCGACAACCTCATCCACGTCGAGCCCGGCTATTTCGAAGAAAACGTCGGCATCATCCCCGTGCTTGGTCGCTCCCTGCTCACCACCCACGGTCTTGAATGGGATGTGGAGCAGTGGCCCACCCAGTTCGGCGGACAGTTGAGTACCAGCAACCACATCCGATCTGACGAGATACAAATTGCATTTCAAGGTCCAAGACCACTCTTCACCATGGAACTGGATAAACGGTTTGCCCGGGGAGAGTAGCAGATACATCTCATTTCTCGACCTTCCTCCTCCACCGCTTCCACTTAACTCTTCTCCGGAATTTGCGAGGTGCCACCAGACGCCTCGATCTGGGCGCCGCGCACTTCCTGCCGTGGATCTAGACGCATTGGAGAGCCGACCCCTCAGAGGACTGACCGTTCGGGAACAATCATGAGATGTACGACGCCTCGGGTGGTGCCTTCCAGAGTTGAAGCGATCTCCGGACGCTGCCATCGGCGAATGTGATGGACGCAGATGGCGAAAACCACCCGGCTGAAGCGGCCCACCTTTCGGCGGCGACATGGCGCTCGATAGCATTCGAAGCGACGAGCTTATGGATAATAGGATTCGCCAGCCACTGGCTGGATGTTGGGGGTTCATGTCCTATACGGGCCAAAATGGCCAATCAGCCTGGCTTCTTGGATAAATGGGATCTCTTATCCGGTGGTGTGCGAAAGCTGTTGTTTTCGTTTCCGCCAACCCCACCGCTCCGAGTTGCATTGTTGGTATCATACCAGTCCACATCTTTCAGGTTGAGTCGCCTGGCTCGGGCCGTATTGCGTCCGGCTCTCTCTGCTCGACTGAGAGGAGGGTTGAAGTGATCCGGGCCTGGTTTCACATTGAGTCCTTTAGTATTGGGATTCCTCTCTAGAGGGGGTTGCATAACAGGGCCGGAAGGAAATCCATTGGGTATACCATCATGCTGATCATCGCGTAGATCATAGTTCAAGACCAGGTTTTTGATCCGCTGTTGTTCCTCCCGTTCTGCCGCTTGCTGTGATTTCATCGAGATCGCGAAGCTCGAGTCCGACGGCAGTTCAATCGTCTTGGTCTGCATGATTGTTAGTCAGTCACGGCCTATTTCCTCCTTGCGTCGTTGACAAAACAAAAATCAAAGGGATACTTGCTTGTTGCCGATTTCCTTTCTTGGTCATCAACGAGAATGCCATGGTGTTTGGTTCAGGTCGAACCTCCGCCGGAGCCTCCTCGTCGTTGGTCTCGACTGCCACCCGTTGGAGTTTGCGGATCGGCAACGGCACATCGAACTGGGCCTTGCGCTCGAACTTGCGAGAATCCAAGCTTTCGGCCATCATTTTCTCAAAGGCCCGGTCAAACTCGGCTTCGGCTTCAGGGTCAATCTGCTCTTCTTGGCGTAACACAACAATCTGTTCTTCTTCCTCCGAGTCGACATCTTCTTTCTCTTCGCCACTGTCTTCAGCCGCTCCCGCCTGACTCTGGTTAGCTGCAACATTGGGCTGTTCCATCCAGAATCCACTCACCTCGCCTTCCTCGTCCGAAGATTGCGCCATCTCGGCCTCGAGTTCGGCGTCAACTTCGCCATCCTCAGAACCCGACTCCTCGTTGTCCTCTGCTTGCTCAACAGATTTGTCCGTGCCTTGCTTGTAGTTGGCATTCACTGCTTCCGCGAACAATCTCGCCGCTTCTGAAAGGTCTGACACCAGTTTCCAGTTAGGCCTGACAAGTGAGTATGTGTCCTGTACCATGAAGTCAATGTCCATAGGGAGCGGATCCTTGGTCAGTAGGTAGTACTGAAAGAAGGTCAAGAAGAAATCGAGCTTCTTTTGGGAGATGCCTCGGTCGAAACAGACTCCGCAAGTATCCAGCACCGTGCAGACCAGGCGGATCCGAAAGAAGTCGTCGGGAGGGTCGAATGGGGTGTAATTGTCGGGTTGCGGGGTTCCGCCTTCATGACCGAATGTTACAATCCGATATAAGGTGTCGAAGATGACGGTCGAGTCAATCATCTTGTAATTGTAGAGCTCACCCAGGTACTTGACCTCCGCCACCCTCCGCTGGTTGAACTTGAAATCGTTCTGTTCAAGGCCAAGAGTGATTTGTTCCAGGACATTATCAATCACTCCGATGGCGAAGTCTTGGTGGTAGCGGAAGAGCGCCTGGAGCAAAACCGCCATAAGATGAACGTTGCTGAATTTGACCTTCCCAGGTTTGCTGAAGATCTTCTCGAGAATCTCCACAACTTCCCTCTCCTCCCAGTGTAGCTTTCGAATGGTCTTGAGCACCTTTAGGTAATTGCGTTTGATCAAATCGACGTACACCAACTGACGCACGAAAAGCTCCATCGGCGTTCGTTCTTTTTGCTGTATCGCAGCTCTCTGCGGAGGATCAACGTAGTACAACGCATTCTCAATCAGCATCCTTTCCTGCGCACCCATATGCTGGGCCGACTTTTTGCGGTTGAGGGTCTCGAGGAAGGAGGCCATTCGAGGCGCCGTCTCAGGGGATCGTAGGAGGTATCGTCCACAGTTTTCCAGCAGATGGGCAATGATTTCAACATTCATTCGGGAAAAATCATCCAAGCTCACTTTGAAGCAATGAAAAATAACGTGCTCCGGAACAGAGCCAAATTTGGTCAGCTCCGCGAGATAACGAATGTTCGCCATTCGGACCTGACCGAGGAAATCCTTGCTCTTTCGTCTTTGGAGGCTTCGGAACTCCTCATCAAGGTGCCCTACCAATCCTTGGACAATATCTGGCATGTATTGACCCAGAGTGGTCGCAAGGCGTGCATACAACGGAAGTAAGTCTGTTCGGCCCTTCGGAACCTCTTGCAGGGACTTGGTGAGGCGGTTCCGAGAGGCTTTGGAGTTCAGAAAACAAAAATCCAGCGCCACCTGGTCAACCGCGTCTTTGGACTGCAATTCCGGCAGTCGCAGGAGGAGAGCATCAACTTGGGCCCCGACGGTTTTGTTGGCAATCGTGGTTGACTGGTCATCGGCTTCGGAATGCTTGCCCAATTCGCTTTCAGTGGCGACACCACTCGAGTCTGGGCGCTCGTCGGCCTCGGGCTTCTTCTTCGAGTCCTCCAGGAGAATGCTAGGGACTCGGCCCTTGAGATCCATCAAGTTCTCGTAGAAACGGCGTTCTTCCTCGTCTTCCCAGATGCCGGCGCCGTCACCCGATCCTTTGAGATAATCTCCAGTCTTGATCATTCCTACGCTGCCAGCCGCTGTAGTCTCCGCGTTCTCCTTCTCGGCCAGATCTGGCATCTCTTGTCCCAGGACATCACACAGGATCTGGGCGCCGGTAACCAATTTCTCTTGCGCCTTCAACTGCTTCTCATAGTTGGCCTGTCGGTCTTCGAAGATTTCACCACTCTTGACATAGGCTTCTGCGTTGCGGCGGCTTTGGTTGCTTAATAACTTTTGGTTTCGTACGACATGGCTCTTGACACTGGCCAGATAACGTTCAAACACGTTTACGAATCGTTGTCGGATAGATTGTGACATGATGGGTTGATCTTCCTCGCTTAGGTCGCTAGAGACTACACCCTGACCGGTCGTCTCTGCTGCGTTACCTTCGGCATCGACCGGTTTTCTGGCTTCCTCGGAAGGTGGCTTGAGTCCGAGGACGTCCCAAGCAAAGTTTTTGACAAAGAGGACGGCGAGACTCAGATTGGCGTGTTCAGGGTCGTGCCCGAGCAGTTCCTTTAAAACTTCGAGAGGGAAAGGCTCATGTTCGATGTGAGCGTCAGGTCGGGTACCATTTGCAGCGGGCTTTGGTTTGAACTCCGCCTGTAATGGAACATCCTTGCCTCGACTCAAGCTCTCGTCGGGGCGATCCACGTCGTCCAAACTTCGAAGAATACCACATATCCAGAACTCTGTGACCACCCGAAGAAGAATCCGATGACGGGAAAGACGTTCCTTCTCCTCACGTTCACGGACTTCCAGGCTCCATAGCTTCACCTGAGCCTTGTCCGGCGGAGTCAATCCCTTGCCGAGCAGCCATGCCAACTGTTTCGTGAATTCCGCTGGCCCAAAACGCTGGTGTAGTGCACTAACTACCTCGACCGCGGTGGCAATCTCGCTTGCGGTCTTGAGTTTGCTCAGTCCTTCAGCTGTAGCAGATATAATCTCGGAGAGATATTTTTGCAGGGACAACGTGCGGACTTCGGAGAGAAATGTGTCTTGTGCCGTGGACGAGAGACCGGTGCGGAGGCGTTTAATGAAGGCAGTGTTTTTCTTAAGAGATGAATCGAGGGAGGTTGCTACATCGTAGACATCTGCGTTTCCATCAGCGGGGTCGGAATGCAAGACAAAGCGTAGACATTACCCTTTGCGCCTGCCCAGACGCGCAGGTTCAGGTCACGTAGCTCCCCTGGCCAGTTTGTCAGTGTGCTGATACCCAGACGGATAGTACCAGCCTACTCTTGCGCTTGCGGTCCATGATGGTCCGCGATGTTGTAGAGAGTGTGCTGACGCTCGCATGACGGAAGGCGGAGGTACAAAAGAGGTCAGGACTCCTGCCTCCTAGATCAACCGGCGGATATTGCTGCGTATATGTCACATACCCTACTTCACTCTCCGAGACGGGTGAGTGCCATTGAATGTGTGTTTGGCCAGGTTCAAGTTTGACTTGTGATCCCGCCGCAATGATGGGCGCCAAGACAAAGCAATGAACGGCGGGCGCACCTGCGGACCTGCGGACCCTGCATTGGGCCATTCCATGCTCCAATATTGACAGCACTACAAAGCACTGCAGTTGAATCCATCCTGAGAGCGGGCAAACACTACGACAAGCTTCAAGAGGCTGTCATCTCAGCCTTGCATAGCGCACCGCACCAAACCACACAATAATCAGAGTTTCTGTACGTGAAGGGTATCTAGAAATCTGCGCCGAGCGCCTTTATTTTCTCCAAGTTTCGTGATGTGATGTCGTACGAACATCCCTGCAGCGTTGCACCCTCTTGAGCATTACACTTCCTCTCCAAAAATACGGGCTTTCTGGGCTGCAAGTTTGCTTTTTCTGGCTTCCACGAGCCCACGCTCTACCGCCGCCTTATCATCCTTTCCTTCTCCAACTTTCGTCTTCTTGCGGGAACCGACCTGAGGACCCTTTGTGCTTTCAGGATTTCTCTTTCGCTTCTGCCCCTGATCATCATCAACTCCGTCGTTGTCAGCATTGTTAACGGCAATATCATCAGTCTCAGTCCAGAGCTCATCAGCTAGCCAGATTGGTACAGCCACGGAAGATTGGCCCTTGATATGAATCCCTCTGACGTTTCTCCACCCCTTGACAACGTGCTTGTCAATCACATTTTGCACGACTGCAGCGATGTTGTCCGCTAGCTGTTCAGGTTGGAAAGAAACGAGGCCGACGCGCACGGCTACCAACGTCCCTGGTCTAAGGCTAACCGGAACAGCGTCGATGGCTTTCTCAATCTCCTTTGCCAACGCAGCTGGAGAGGTGGGCGGAGCAGATCCTTCGGTTTTGGTGGATTTTTGTGATGTCTCTTTCTTGCCTTTTTGAGGCTTTGCGATTGATATGGGTATGGGCCGCTTGGCAGTTCCTTTATAGAACACCTTGCCCATGACGGCAGGTAACCGAGTGATAATGCGGTCATCAGCGAGGAAGATGTCATGTTCCGCCAGCAACTGCCTTCTCTGCTCAAACGTCTTGTATCTGGACTTCAATTTCGAGAACCCAATGACTCGGGTGATACGGGATTTGAGAGGCGCCGGGAATGCAGGGTCAGCGACCACATTTTTCACCGCGCGCTGAGGATCTGTGGTAATCAAACATATCCGCAAGTCGGGAGATGTGTTAAGCGAGTGTGGGACTGATATCTTGCTCGGCTTTAACCGAGTCTGGTCGACAATATGCTGCTTCGTGGTCAAGGTAAGCCATATGGGAGCCTCTCCATCGCCGGCTACGTCGTCATCGGGGTCAGATGTTTCCGCAGCGAGAAGGCTTGTCTTGGATGACGCTTCCTGTATGCGCTTGGTCTCGGCTTGTACGTGTTGTAGAAGGGCTCGGGAGGCTTTGAGGGTCTAGGGTATGTTAGAGATACTTCGAACCACTCACTCTCCGAAGTAAGAGTAACGCACCTGGTCAGGGTCCAACTGGTACGGCGTGCCTTTGGGGCGTGTGGCCGAGACCGTCGTCGTTTTCGCCGTCGACTGAGTTGTAACAGCCATGGTTGCTGGTCGTGGAAGATTTGCTTGAGGGAACGGCCACGGGAATCGTGGAATCGTGCAATCGTGGAATCGTGCAATCGTGGAATCGTGGTCACCAAAAATTTCAGAGTCGGCGATAGAAAATCGTCACACGCCGATGCGGAGCCTCCGAGTGAGATGGCTGGCAGTGGCAGGTTTGCCGAGTGTGGGGGCTTCGTGTACTAAGCAATAGTACGTATCCATAGAAGTGACAATTCCCCATCCGCACGGTGTTGACCGCGCTTTGCTACACACACCACGCGACACGATTGAGGGAGACGGGGTGGTCTGTTCCAGCATTGATTACTTTGAATCCTGCAATACGTCTAGCCCTGAGCTGGGATAAACTCGAGAACACGGGACTTCTGCCCAGTGCCGTGTCCTCGAGTCCGCTGCCTCCAGCTGTTCTTGGTGCTGTGAGGAGAAGCCGAGCCGCCTGTCATTCTCGCTTGCTCTAGATCGTAGTCGGGAGAGTCGAATTGCCCAAATCAAACGCTTACATCGCCTCGTGTCTAATAGTCCTGGCATCTGCCACATCTCGAAGAAACGTACGTTCTCGCTGCTGGTAAAATTGACGTAGCTGGCGGGTCCGTTCGTTGCAAATGTGCCTGTGCGAAAACGCGCCAACTCGCGAATTGGCGCGTATAGGTGCCCGTTGCATTTGCACTCACTGTCTGTTTCTTTTTCCAACTCCAGCCGACCTCTTCTCGACCACCTTCCACTTCACTGCTGCTGGACATGTCTAGTGTCCGCCTCCTCGAGTCCTCACTGCTGTGATCTCTTCATGAGCAGACTCGACTATCTGGGCTTGTGTTTTCTCCTGCCGAGGACGCGCTCCAAGCTGGCTGTAGCCGTCCCTCGGCTGCCACTATCTAGATAGCTGAGGCTAGAGCACCATGCCTCCCTCTACTTCTCTCTCACAGACCAATGCAGCTCCCACTCCGGGCTCTAGGAAACCTGCAATGTCCCTCCTGCCCGCCTTCGAGCCACTATCGTCGTCGCCGTCTCTACCGAGGCCTCTCAAGCGAAACCGAGATGCCTTGGACGAGCACCCAACGTATCCTACGCCAGTGCCCACTTCCTCCACTGCCATCCTTTCCTCTTCGCCCTCACGCGTTCCCCCGGCAAAGTCCAATCTTCAGAAGACCTCTTCCACGCTCTCGGAACGGACGCCTCTCGGAGCCGTGCCTTCCATTCACCTCGAGGGCGATGGCAAGATAACGCGTATGGGACGATCTAGCGCCTCTTGTGACTACCAGTTGTCCGCCAATCGCCTGATATCCAGGGTCCACGTCGAAGCTTGCTACAAGCATGCGAGTTCGAGTCTAGAACGCGATCGGGTAGAGATCACTTGTACCGGTTGGAATGGTGTCAAGATACACTGCAAGGGCCAGGTATACGAGGTCAAGAAGGGGGAAACGTTCTCTTCGGATGTCAGGGATGCTGAAATCATGCTTGATGTTCATGACAGTCGTGTGGTAGTCATGTGGCCCCCGAAACCTCGGTTGGGTGCCATATCATCTGATGAGGAAGAAGAGGAGGATTCGCCCTCCAAGCGGCAGCGTGTCATGTTACGCCACTCGACACCACCAAGCCCAAGCCCGTTACAAACCCGGCGACGACCTGCTTCACCGGTTTCTCCTTCACCGGCCGTCCAAGCAATAATGCCGTCTTCACCGCCTCATCCTCTAGCCCGAGCCCCGGTTGAACCTGTTGAGATATACGAAGACCCCGTATCACCCCAAAAGGTCAGCGATGTCGTTGACGTGCTAGAAGTGTCCCAGACTACCCAAGCTCTGTCGGAAAGCATCCAGAACCCCATCGTTTCCCAGATCAACGTTTCCAGCACTACCGAGGACTTTTCTGACAATGACGAGGAGAATGACCCGATCATTCACTCCTTTGGACCGTATGGAGCTAACCTACTGCCGCGGATGGCCGCATTCACCGCTGGAGACTCCCCTAATCCCGACACTTCTGTCAAGAGCTCCCGGTCAATACATGTGGAACCTCTTCAGCCGAATCAAGGCCCAGGGCTGGCCAAACAGCCGGTTCCAGAAATCGACGTACAGGGGCACATTATCAACCAACTTGCATTTTCAAGATTGTCATCTACTCCATTGTCGACTATTTTGAGCCATCTTCCTCAAGAGGCAGGTGTTCTGTCAAGCAGTGATGTTAAGAGAATCATCAGGGAGACAGCATGCATTGGGGAGGTAGCCAGGGAAGGAAAAGACGCGGCAGGAAAGGCTCTCGAGAGCGAGTACTACTATATTCCGGATGAAGATCAGGATGACAAGAGAAAGGAAGCAGTGGTGAATGATTTACGCAAACCTGGATTGCGAGCATGCCGCAAGCAGCATAAGGTATACTTTTCAGCGCTGTCGAATGTGAAAGAGTGGATACTGACGTGTAGCAGCAATACTTCTGGCGAAAACCGAAATAATCGACTGTGCCAATACGGCTGCATCATCCGCGTGAGCTTTCCTGATACTGACGGGACAGAATGGGCTGGTCTGCATGGTTTGCTATTGTTAGCTGTTTCTGTTGTCTATTCCACCACCTCCTGGCATGTCTCTTTCAGGGGCGATATGAGTTTAGCGTTCAGCACTGTGCATAGCGAAATGGATAGGTATGCAGGGCTACCCGGCATTCCTGCGGCGTGGCGGGAAGGATTGACTGCTTTTGTGCGCATGTGGTTGATTACAGTATTGATCCAAATTGCAGTCCGTCGAGGTGAGATGAGTGGGCCGCCACGTAAGAAGGACAGTTTAGATACCATACCACTTTACCGAGGAGTCAGCGGCAACTCTTGACCTCTCCAAAAGTCATTATCATTTCCATTTCCCTTCAAGTTTGCATTCTGAGCGACTGATCTGTCAAGCCTCCCGTATATAAGCGGGTCTATCCGGATTGGCCGAGTTCCGAGATCGGGCCTGTTGGCTCCGGCCACAGCTCGCGCAGCGGCATTTCCGAGGTAGACTAGGGCGGAGTTCATGTGCGCAAAACGTCGAATCGTCGACTCAAAGGATTGAGATGACGGCTGCTCATGTTCACACTGCTGTTTAACCATCGAGCCAATTCATTCTCTCTTGGTCACCGCTGAAGGGGCTTCTCCGAGTCTGGCGTCAGTCATGTTGTCTGCAGCGAGACACTCGGCCCTACGCGCTGTGCGTGCTCAGACCGGTCCGAAATCCCAATCCCTCTTCGCACAGTCGCACTCGTCATCCCTCGCACGACTACTATCCACCCTCGCCATTCTCGAGCAGAAAGACGGCGTCCTCAACACGGGGTCTCTTGGTGCTGTCACGGCTGGCCAGAAGCTTGGAGGTCCCGTGCATGGATTTGTGGCGGGGAAGAACGCCAAATCGATCGCTCAAGAGGCTGCAAAGGTTCAGGGATTGGAGAAGGTGATTGCGGCGGAAAGCGAAGCATATGAACGCGGGCTGGCCGAGAACTGGGCGCCGTTGCTGGTCGAGAACATCAAGAAGGGGGGCTATACGCATGTGATTGCGGCACATTCTGCTTTCGGGAAGAGCATCCTGCCCCGCGTCGCGGCGTTGCTTGACGCCCAGCAGATCTCGGATGTCACTTCTATCGAGAGCGAGGACAGTGAGTGTCTACACCAAGCAACCCCCCTTTTTCGGGATGGTCTACTGATACTTCTCCACAGCCTTTGTGCGACCCATCTACGCCGGCAATGCGATCTTGACCGTGCAGAGCACCGACCCGATCAAATTCCTGACGGTACGCCAAACCGCTTTTGCTCCCGCCGAGACCGAGGGCGGCTCAGCGTCGGTGGAGGAGGGGGTCGACCCTAAAGTCGAGTCACAAACCGAATGGGTATCTGAAAGCTTGGCCAAGTCTGACCGACCGGAACTGGCATCGGCGGAGAAGGTAGTGTCTGGCGGGCGTGGCTTGAAGTCCAAGGAGGAGTTTGAGCGATTGATCCCGCCGCTGGCGGACGCCCTCGGGGCGGCCATTGGTGCCTCAAGAGCGGCGGTGGACAGCGGATTCGCGGACAACAGTTTGCAGGTTGGGCAGACGGGCAAGAATGTCGCTCCGCAACTCTACCTGGCGGTGGGGATTTCCGGGGCCATTCAGCATCTCGCTGGAATGAAGGACAGCAAGGTGATTGCTTGCATCAACAAGGACCCGGATGCGCCTATTTTCCAGGTTGCCGACGTCGGGTTGGTAGGAGACTTGTTTGAGAGGGTTCCCGAGTTGACGGAGAAGTTGGCGCGGTAGAGAGAGAAGAGTCAAAGGGTAAAAAGCAGGCAGGCAGACAGGCAGGCAATCTGGGTATAGATGTTCAAATATATCTATTGGATGTGACATGACCGAGGGCTGTATGTACCGGGTACAATGTCCATGTCCATACACAGCTGAGGGAGGTAGTACAGGTATCTCAAAAAGATGTACCGGGTGCAATGTCCTTGCCATACAGAGCTAAGGGAGGTAGTACCTATCGGTATATCAAAGGCGGACCATGTTGCTTACTAGGTTCCTAATTCGGCCGGGGAAGGGAAGACATTCGAAGCGTTCAGATACGAGACCAAGACCCAGACCCAGACCCAGATCCAGATCGTCATCTGTTCCATACCTTAGCACTGACCATGTTCGTCCTATCGCATGACTTGCAAGGGGAAGGGGAAGGGACCACGGTAGAAGTGGCTGAGAACGAGTCGAGTCGAGTCAAGCCAAGCTAGAGCCAGGCACCAGGGTTAGGGCTGGGCCGATCTATAAGCAGACCACTTCGTAGACTCGACTCTTATTGACTCGGTCAAAAGGCGTGAATGGTGATGGTGATGGGGATTTTACCTAACCTATAATATGACTTTGAATTTGAATGGGAACTTTGATGTTTGAGTCTGAGTCATCGCATCTTCTGGTGGAGATCCCGCCGGGCTGTGGCTCTGGCTGTGGCTCTGAACCCGAATACGATGCACTGGTGCAAAACGCAATGGTAGGTACGTAAATACCTAGGTTAGGTTGTGGGTTGGATAGTTGTAGGTGCCAGGTGGTGTAGGGGTACAGAGTACCTTACTTACTATCCGCACTGTAATATCCGCACTGTACGGAGTACCTATGTTGGAGTAATAGGTACTGTACGCGCTCTTGCCTTGGCCCTTGGGTACCTAAGGTGCTGTATCCGTACAGCGTACTCAGCGTTAATGTCCGCATCGGGAGTCTAGACAGCAAGGACTACGGACTACAGTATACCGACATTCTATACGTGGCCGGTCAGGAAAGGTACCTAATTATTAGCAGTTGGTAGTGACACATAAATACCTAAATTGCAGATCGAATGTGTAACGCCATAGGGCGTACGGCGTATTCGTATACTAGCCAGTGTCTACTGTCTAGCCTTGTGTGCAGGCACCAACATTAGACAAGCTCAAAGGGCGGGATGCGAACGACAAGACCGGGCTGACAAAGCAGTCTAGGTACTCCCACCACTCGTACTCGTACTCCCACCTCCCTGCTCCCTGTTGCCTGTTCCCTTCTTCCCTGCGCCCTGCTCCCTGCTCCGTTCTGGAGGTATGGCCGATCGCCAGGCAGCCATGTTTTCTCAACTCGCAGGCACCAGCACCAGGTTTGAGGCGGAGCAATACTACACAAATCAATGTCACGTATACAAAAATCACAAATTGTATCATTCTTACCTGAGGTGAACCGATCACAATATCAATATCAATAAGTAATCATGGTCTGCAGAGTACATCACAATAATAATATCAATGAGTCAGTAATGGTCTGCAGTACGGATAGTGTCAATAGTGCGCCCTGGATGTCAATGCTAGATGCCAGATGCCAGATAGTGGACTGTGGATTGGATTGTGGATTGTGGGGACCAAGGACGTGACTGGATCCTGGTGACTGGACCGTGTTGTTGGTTCTGGTTCTGGTTCTGGTTCAGTGCAGAAGATGAAGAGTCATACCTAGTCATGAGCAGTCATATTACGGAGTATTTTCTATTTTCCTCAGGCATCCAAAGAAACTACTAATCACGGTAGGGGTTTACAGGACGGTAGTTACCATGGCCTACCTACCTATAGCTGACCTCGTCCAGCCCACAGCCCACAGCCCACAGCCCACCTGACGCTGACGCTGACGAATTTGGTCTCCTCGGGCGTAGGTATATGTATACTAGGTACCTGGTAGGTAGGTATATATACGTCTGGTCAAGTGGCCTGAGGCATTGACTTTCTCTGTTCTCAATCATCACCATCTCCATCCGCAGTCATCCTGAAGAGGTCAAAGGCAACCAACGAACGAGGGAACGCTCGGGCCGTCGATTCAATACACTACATAGTAAAGAGAGAGGACTGTCTACTATCCACAATCCACGTCGAATCTATACTACAGAGAGAGGACTGTCCACGATCCACGTCGATTCTATACACTACAGAGAGAGTACTGTCTACCCACGTCGATTCTATATCTTCTACCTTGACAGATAATTCACATTCATCACATCAGCTGTCGACTCTTACCAGCCCTGTACAACCAAGCACAATCAACATTTCTTGTCTTGTCGCAGAAGAGGAAGGGAATTATATCGACAACATCAACGACTCGCACACACCGTTCTGTGCCTGTATAATACGGGTATAAAGACCGAGCGACATCCACACATCCACACATACATAGTATCTATATCTATCTGTCTATAGAATGGCCCCTTCGAACGCAAAGACAAACACCATGACAGACGCCGCGTCCATCCGAAGCACTTCGACCATGTCGAGTCTCAAAGCGCTGCTGCCCAGCACTAGCAAGAATTCAAAGTCAAACTCGGAGAAAAAGGAGAAATCTCGACCCAAGGCCGAGACTGTTGAACAGAGGGCTGTCAAGTGGGAAGCCAGGGGTGTCTATATGTCGCTGAGGTGAGGTGAATCAAGAGTTTCCTAGAACAACCAAAAGATATACTGCGGGCAGATGGTTCTGCTTTTGTTAGGAGGGAATCGGGTGGCGTGGTGCCGTGGGGGCCTTGTCTCAAATTCCTCAGTGACGGTTTGTCTCGAATTCCTCAGCAACGGCAATGATGACGACCACGACAATGTCGATAATGCAGACGATGGAATTGAGGACGATACACATCGCGAGACTGGACGATGTCGATATGCAGACGTTGGTATAATAGTGAGAGAGCTACAGCTGCTCTGCTCAAGAATGCATGTGACAACAGGAACTAGACTTCAATGAACTTCGGACCTGATCTGCCGGAATGCCTCAGGGCACCCATTCAGGCACCCATTCAGGTGGGTTTCGTACGATTTGGGTGCCTAAATGGGTGCCCTGAGGCATTTCGTGACCTGCCCTGACTTGACTTGAATTGCTGAGGCTCAGGGTGACTGATTCAACTGCAACGGTTGACTTCAAGCACATAGAACACACTGGATACTTAGCCCTGTCCCGTCGAGAGGTTCTTCACCCGACCAAGGCTAGGCACAATGATATGTTTGTGCAGTTGCAGTTGTAGTTGCAGTGACGCGGAGGTGTCTTGCACCAATATGCCCATGGCCATCCAACCTCCATATGCATGTATACGTACACATTGGCCCACGAGTCTGCTCCCCAATGACCATACGCATGATTTTGTAGGATGACAACGATGGCTTCACGAATGATGCCGTGACTCGAACCACAAGGATGCTCTCACGAATGATGCTGTGACTCATTCTAAAAACACCCCAGGCAACAGAAACAGAAAAGAGAAAATCTTTAACTCCGGGCTGTTGTTGGGAAATTGTTGGAAAAGGGAAAAGGTGAGTTATGTCCGAGGAGTCGACCTGTTAAAGCCGACAGCGACTGACCGTGACTGCGACTGAGACTGAGACTGACTGGCAGATGCCATGGAACTCCGTCCTCCGTACTCCCAGGTACTGGACTGCAACCGCGGGACTGCAACCGTAGACGGTTGATTAGTCGAGACAGGTGCCATGCCTGCCATGCCTGCCTGCCGTGCATTTTCTTTGCTTTCCGACCGAAAGAGCGAAGACTGGCGCGTTTCGAGCGAGCCGAAGTTGTTTCTTGTTTAGTAGGTTGTTAGTATAGTTGTTCAGACCAACCAATAGCTACGGAATACGAAGTACGGTTACAGCGTACGAGGAATGTACGACTTGTACGAACCCTGGACTGTGGACTGTGGACACACGTGCACGACTGCCACCAACGGTCCTCCTCCTCCCACCTTTCGAGCTGTGAACATTACACAGTAATCATGAATACCCATGATTGAGTCTGAAGCCTGAGCCCACGACCATGTACACGTCCTCCGTACCATTTCCTTGTCGGCCAGATGTGTGAGTCAGATATATGAAAGCCTTACTCCGCACTTATTACTAATGTACTGAGGTATCCCATCCATCCTCGTACATCAATCAACCACCCACGGTCCTTGGTCCCTGCGTCGCCCTTTTTTAAAGCCGAAAGCATCTATCGGCCGATCTCGTCAAAGGGCCTTAGGCTGCCCGCGAACCCACTCGGCTCCAAATTCGCATTCTGTTCCGACCGGGGCAGGGGGAAAATCTGTTGATATGTACGGATAATCAACAATAAATACCTGAGCAGTCCCACGGCGCGGGGGTTGTCCATTTTCCACATACTTGGGTACATACTAGGTACCACATACTGTACTAGATCTGCTGGCACATCAGTACATACGAGTCCAGGTATTACTGTACATCCGGGATACTCGTACCTAGGTATACCCGAACGATATACTCCGTACCACCCATTGCCGATAGATAGGTTAGGTCTCGATATCGACGCCTTGCCGCCGCGGTACGGATACAAAGTCTTCACGTCAGTTCTGCGACAAAGCATTTCCCGCGGCCGAAGAACAAACATCCACGGCCCAAAATCCAAAATCCATCATTCGATTCAAATCCATCATTCGACCCAACCTCCATCATCTCCATATCTACTTTCTAGTACAGGTGCTAGGATCTATCTACCACCCCTCAACTCGGCTCGGCTCAGCGCGACAATCTAATCCAATTCACCCGAGAATAGACGGTCCCCAATATTCGGAATATATCAAATTCACCATTCACATCACTCATCAACAACAACAATCACCATCCACATCTCTCAACAACAACAACAATCATGTCGTCCGAACTGGAGAAGGAAGTGCCAATCGAGGGCCTGAACGAGACCGACACTGCTGCTGCTACTACAGGTCCACAGAGCACGCCCGAGCAGGACACGGAGAAATCGTCGCTCGAACATGCTCCAAATAATGAGGCTCCAAAGGCCCCCTACAACCCTTGGATGGACCCGGCCTCGTTTCCGGACGGTGGACTGCGAGCTTGGCTCACCGTGGCGGGGGCGGCGGCTTGTTTCTTCGTTTCTTGGGGGTACGTACAATACAACGCGTTCAGTTTTCAGCGTTCAAATTTCAGCTTTCAGTTTTCAGCTTTCGGTTTTCGGTTTTCGGTTTCATCTCCCTATCCAATATCTCACTTCCTATTCAATTTCCCACTTCTATGTCACAGCTCAATATATTCTGAACATTGGGCACCCTCTATCCTCCAATGGCCCGCGCTGACAAGTCCTCAACTGCAGATGGATCAACTGTATCGGCGTGTTCCAAGACTACTACATGCGAGCTGAACTCAGTCAGTATTCGCCGTCGACGGTGGCGTGGATTCCGGCGTTGGAGACCTTCTTCATGCTCGCCACGGGCCCGGTGGCCGGCTACATCTTCGACAACCACGGTCCCCGATACCTCCTCCTTGTCGGCACCTTCATGCACGTGTTCGGGCTGATGATGGCATCCATCTCCAAGGAATACTACCAGTTCCTCCTCAGCCAGGGCGTCTGCTCGGCCATCGGCGCCTGCTTCATTTTCAACCCGGCCATGGCCTGCGTCTCCACCTGGTTCTTCAAGAAACGCGGCATGGCCATCGGCCTGGCCGCCTCCGGCAGCTCTTTGGGCGGAGTCCTGTTTCCCATCATCGTCAGCCGCATGATCGACGAAACGGGCTTTCCGTGGGCCATGCGGACCTGCGCATTCCTGATCTTGGGTCTGTGCATCTTCGCCAACCTGACTCTCCGCTCCCGCATCCCCCCCGGCAAACGGCCATTCAGTCTCGCGGCCTTTGTGCGTCCCTTCAGCGAAATGCCCATGATCCTGACCACCTTGGCGGTATTCTTCTTCTATTGGGGTATGTTTCCTGTTTTTTCGTTCATCACAACTGTCGCCAGCGGCCGCCACATGTCCATCGGGCTGGCGCAGTATCTTGTGTCTATCCTGAACGCCGCCTCCATCTTTGGCCGCACCCTCCCGGGCATTCTCGGTGACAAGGTCGGCCGGTTCAACGTCATGACCGTCTTCTGCACCCTCACCACCATCTTCATCCTCGCCCTCTGGATTCCCGCCAAATCCAACGCCGGTCAGATCGTCTTCGCCCCGCTGTTTGGCTTCAGTTCCGGCGCTGCCATCGGCCTGACCCCGGCCCTGATAGCTGAGATCTCCCCGATCCGAGAGATCGGCGTCCGTACCGGTGTTGTCTTCGCCGCCGGCTCCATCGGCGCCTTGACCGGCAGTCCCATCGGCGGCGCCTTGATCAGCCGCGACCACGGTGGTTTCCTGTACCTGCAGCTCTTTAGCGGTTGCACCTGTGCGGTGGGATGTGTTTTGTTTCTGGTTTCCAGGCTGTACATTGGGGGTCCCAGCCTGATGAAAAAGGTCTGATGCACTGCAATTGCAATTGCAATTGCAATGATTTCTCTGCTTTGGCTTGGTTTGGTTTGGCATGGCTTCGGAGGTCAGACACGCCTACCTAGACTCCGAGTCCTGTAACATCAACAGTCATATGTCGACTCATCTGATAGATTAATAGATTCATGAACTCCTCTTACCCTTTGGTGTCTGTCCCATGTTATCTGAACTGTTGCTGTTGCCATTGCCATGGGCCAGCCCAGGCAGGCCTAGTTGAAACTGATAGCAAGAAGAATTGATGATGATGAAAGTACAAAAGAGGCAGGGAGGTCGCGTACCTTATGTAGGTACGCGACCCCGCCAAGAGAATAACAAAAGCAGTGAATACTTCTGGTGAGTGAATCCAACTGGACTGGGGTACACGCGATACTAAACCTGAGAAGTAGTAGTAGCACTACTAGTAGTGCATTCACATTCAATTTCAATGTATCAATTCCATCGTCACGGTCTTACCAGTGCCAGTGCCAGTGCCAGGGTTATCGTGATGGTGATTGTGGAATTCTCAGTCAACAACTAGCAACTACCTGGGTTTTTGTTAATTAAAGGAATTAACCAAAATCTCACGACGTTAACTGAAGACAGCCGTGCAACGCTATGTAGCTAACCGTGTGACCAGTTGAACTGGGTAGGTAGGAGCTGTAGTGTCTTTGTCTTGAACCCTCAACATACTCCAGTAACTTCCGTCGGGCGTTGGTGTCGGCGATCATGAAATGGCTGCTTTGAATTTCTTGGCTTTGGCAGTTTCGTCACGTCGCGCGCTCTCCTTGATAAGTTCTTCGGTGAGAGCTTGAAGATCGTGTCCATCAGGATCGCCGCGGAAGCGCATAAGCCAACCGTAATGTTCCTTGAACCCAGCATAGCAGTCCGGAAGCCCCGAAAGGAGATACTCAGAGACTTCTTCGTCGCTGAGTTCTTCGTCGTATTCGAGTAGATCCTCACGAATCTCCAATACCTTGCTGACATAGTTTTCGACATTGAACTTGTACTTGTTGAGAGTGGTGTCTCTGAGTTGAGCAAGCAACTTTTGTCGCGCATTCGTATTCGAGACCTTGTATGTTTTCTTCAAGAACTCGTATGCTTCAACAGGATCATCCTTGTTTTGGATGCGTGTCGCAATGATAGGACTGACAGAGCTTGTGATAAGTTTGCGCGCAGTCTTGATTTTCTTTTGACCTTTCTCATATTGCCTATGATCATGCTGAAAACGAGCGAAAGCAGTGTTGTCGGGTATGAAGACTGAGGTGTTCGAGGGATTTTGGGCAGGGGTTTCGGCGGCGTCAGCTTCGTTGTCAGCGTTGCTGTCTTGTGCGAGACCGAGACTCTGCAACTTTGGCTGGCTGATAGTCGTGTTTCACGGTTGGTACTTCATGTCATCCATATCGGGTTCAGACGCCATGGGCTTGAACTTTCCAGTCAGCAAGTCCCTTACATCTTTGTCTTTGGACACGCGGGCGAAGGTTCGATGCCATTCGATATAATTGCTGGAGCCTACCAGCAGGGGAACTTTGTTGTTCATGTTGCAGTAGCGCGTCTGTGCAGAAATAATGCGTAAAAGATAGAGACAGAAATCTTTTACCAGAAAATGATGAAAGAAGAAAGAGAGGAAGAACCAGATGAATTATAGGTAATGAAGGCCAGCACCGCAGGTGTTACTCCTTGCTTCACCGACATCCTTCACTGTCTCCACGTGACATTCCTGCGGTAGAGAATCCAACTGAGATCCTGTAATGATCTTTCTCAGGATCAGGAGTGCTTTCCTACATATACTTACCTGTGTTGGTCCGGTTGTATTTGCCTGGTTGGTGCATGTACTGATGACTAATCCTGGTTGGATGTTGGCGGCGGGATCACGGCCCGTTGCGGGCTCGGCGCCGGCACTTGCAATTTCTCAACTTTGAACGTCAATCGATATCATATCAAAAAGGAAAACAATCTTCTGTGGGTTGCGCAAGTCTCCGAACTTCTCACATTGTTCATGGTGATCTTGTGGGCGTCACCTGCCCCTATCTACTCTGTACACTGCCACTCCTGGGAGCAAAGTCAGTCGAGGCTCGACAACGAGCACGCCCCCTAATAGGGAACCCACTCGTCGTCGGAGGGATCTCCGGGGCCATAGGCGTCCTCTTCCTCTTCCTCGACCGCTTCGCCCCCCTCGGCCTCCTCATCCTCCTCCTCGGCCTCAGCCGCCTCTCTCTTCTCCTTGGCCTCAATGGCCTTCTTGCAGGCAGTCAAGAGACCACCCGCCTTCTCCATATCGCCTTCATCGAAGGCCTTCGATATGGCCATCAATTGGCCGGAGAACTTCGTGTTGGCGGCCACTGCTCGGCGAAGCTGACCGTTAAGACTGGTGACTTCACTCTTGAGCTCCTTTCGCTCGTCCTTCCAGTCGCCCGCCAGGATTGCATCGCTCCTGGCCTCCTGGAGCTGGCCCTGCAACTTCTCGTATGCACGGCAGCCAGCCTCCAGTTCAGATTGGCTCATGAAGATTGGCCAATCAAGCCGCTCCAACATGTTGCCCAGGACACGTGTGTTCTCCTCCGTCCAGAAGTCCGGCAACTGGACTCCCTTGGCCTTGGCCTCCCCCTCGTGCCACAAGACGACGGCGACCTTGACCATATCTCCTTCCTCTCTCTTGGTCATATTGACTGTCATCCACCACTTCTTGTAGGCGTCCTCGTCGAGGAAAAGACCGCGAGTGACGTTGTTGACAGTTCTCGTGGAGAACTCGGTGGTTGGACCGTAGGTCATGATTCCGGCGAACTTGGTCTCATTGAGCTTCATGTTGGAACGCTTGAACTCCAGGGGAAGGCTTGATTTGGCAATGTCCTTGATTGCCTCAATGGTGTTGCATTTGACAATGTCCGATTCGATCTCTCGGGTGAAGCTCCCGTGAACTGGCACAGCAGCGTGGATCTGAACCGGGAGGTACTCAGGCTCAAATGCGAATGGACCAGTTCTGGCCTTGTGTCGTCTGGAAATTGACGCTCGCTCTGCCTCTTCGATTTGCTCCCATCGCTCAACAAGAGGGAATTTGGAAATCTCAATAGTTGTTGGGCCGTGGGTAGGGTGCCTAGCAGGGGCTGCAGTTGGAGCTGCGGCGGACTGAGTATCTGATGTTGCGTTGTCTTTTTGATCGATATCAAGTCCTCCGAATCTACGTCGCAGCTCAGAGCGCTTCGTCTTGTCTTGTTGATTCTTCTGGTGTCGAGTACGTTTTGGTCCCATGATGCCAGTTACGAATAGGTGAGATTATGGTAAGAGGTGAGATGATGGTGAAAGGTAAGAGGGATCAAGCCTTGCGTAAGACGCGAAGGTAGGGTAAGAGGGTGATCGAAAACAGTGAGAGCCTTCGAAGGATGATAGTAGAGATGGATCGTTACTAAACAGAGAGCTGTTCAAAACGAAAAGGTTTGGTTGATGGTGGGAGGAGATGATGAAAGGTGAGAGTTTGGATGGAAGACTGCGAACAACAAACAAGAAGTTTTCACGCGTTGTATTGACAGTGAAGTGTTATTGTTATTTACTTTTGCGCAGGTGAGGCAGAAAACCATTCGAGCATCACTGCCGTTTGATATCGAGGCGGTCGCCCCTGTCACCGCAGCCTCGTCGCCAAGCCATGCCCGGAACCTTACTTCACCGCCGGCCACACATTCTTCTCTCAATTCCTCACGGGCAAAAATAATAAGGGACGAAAAGTGCCAAAAAAGAAAAGGACAAAAAAGGAAGTTCGAATTTATAGGTATGGACTGAAGAGCCGAACCCTAAAGGAACGGATAACCACCTAAGGCAGAGGATCGTAATCCTCTAATACGCTTTCTGGGCATCCGAAGGCTGTGGTCGTACCACTAGGTTACCAAACCTACCACGATGGGCGACAAGAATTGTGAAACAATAAAATATAACCCCCCCATTTTCCAAGCGATCCCGGTCATGTGATAGTGCGGCAGCTGCGCTTTCTTTCCGAGTCACACTGGCAGTGAAGCACTAGGTACAGCGACGCGTCTGCCGAGTCATGCCCGTTGTCCCTTAACCTATGGTACCCTTGGGGACTTGGTCTTCTGGACGGTTTCCACCTGCACCCAGCTCCATAATGTCTATACCCGACGGTGCTTCGTTCTATCAGACAGCGTTTGAAGTCCCTTCACGATCTTGTTACCCCTACACCAACGAGAAATACACAACGATGCCGGGCAGTGCGAACGTGATGCCATGTCTGGGTGTTTAGTTGGACTGACTGCAAGCAGGACACGACATCGGTACTCCGAGCCTACAAAATAGTCGGTCATGCACATCGCTGGACATGGAGTCTTCTGAACCGCCAGTCAAAGTCTGATCAAGTTGCTCCTGTTCCTCGACACTCGACAGATAGTCTGCCACCTACATGCTATGCACCGAGTACTCAGCTCGACAGCCCTCCTCTCCAAATACGACCTGCAATAACATCAAATCAAACATCACGATGCATACCTTAGCCTAGCAGAATACCCTGACCGGTCACAAAGGCGGTGGGCAATGGAGGAGACCCACAACTGCTAGGTGCAGGTATTGAAAGAACCCTGGTTCACTCCACTAGAGGGCTTTGCTGTCATGGAGTTGGCAGCAGGAGTACAGAGCACAGAGTACATGCATCAACAAAGGCTCAAAGGCTCAAAACGAGTCAGTGGTTCGTCAAGGTGGCTGTAACCTGAACAGCGATCCTCTCTCGCCATCTAAGCCGCCTCAGTTCAATTGGCTTCGACACGATCAACCGCAACGGACATGGCTGGGATGAAACGGCTGCGGACCCGTAGCACAAGTCAACAACTGCTATGCACCAGTTGTCAACATCAACACCACTTCTTCTCCATCAACTTGCAGTATGTCATCAGGTCCTAAGTACGCATTACTCCAGGCAAGCTCGAGCATGAGCATGGGTCACGAGGAGGCTGGTATCAATCACGATCAGGTCGAAGCTATTCCATTGCATTCCACTAAATTTGAAGGCTCCGTCTGCAGTGGACTTTCTGTACAGCTGTCATTCCCAACCCCGACGGGACATATCGACAATGCCAGGGTTCATTGTGACCTGGCATCGTCAATAACGAAAGGTGTCGCCGTTCTGGCATTTGAGATGGCCCAATTTTCGGCTTCGGATAGCCAGGATTTCGCTTAGGTGGGGTTACATACCAGCCACGAAATTTAGGGCCGCCCCTTTGCACAAGCTCCTCTGTTCTGCCTCGTGCGCCTTGCAGGAGAAGCAAGACGTGGCAGAACTTGCGGCATTCTACTCAGCCAGTTTTGTTTGACTTGGAGCCATGTGACAAAATTCGTGGAATGTGCGATTGATTTATATGACTTGGCTTCGCTTACTAGTGGCCGCATGGGCTCAGGCTCCAGTTTCGTTTCAGGGTATGTACGGAGTACGTAGCCTGTGGCCGCATATTAGCGAGCCTGGACAGTTCATGCAAGACACTAATCTGGCACACCGGCACCGGACTTTGCCTCTTCAGTTTCAGAGCTTCATGATTCGGCGTTGAGTATCTGGCGGTGTGCCGGGCAACCTGGCTACTGGTACTAACCTGCTGTTAGCGAGTCTCCTGATTGACGCGGGGAGTCGGCCAAATACGAATCTATACAGCTCAGCCTGATGCAGTGCAGCTACGAAAACGATCACGATGCGCTGTTACAAACCATCCTGCGGGGGTTGGCCATGACTCCATGCGCTTTGGCACTCTGCAGCCCTTGGTAAGGTTGACACTGTATCCGGCCCGGCTATCCGGTCTCAACCCCCAGAGACCAAAACATCGAGCAGGTCCGCCTGGGCGAGGTGAAGTATACGTGCCCAAGGCATGATTATACCGTAGAAGGCTTGCATTGTGTACTCCGTACAGGTGCGGCATACGCCCAGGTCCCCTGGGAGTCCTCCATAGGTGGTCGCTGGTCATAAGTGTCTATGCCAGGATTGGAAATGTGCGCTCTTTTTGCCCGGGTAATATGTGTGTTGTTGTTGACAGGCTTAGGCTGTCCCGTCCCGCGCAGCTTTAGTTGCAGCTCCTACTCTGCAGCTCTCAACTGAGAATCCAATCCAATCCAATCCAATTCAACCTGTTCCAATCCAGCAGTTACAGGATAGACAAGAGTCTGTCTGAGGTGTATAAATATGCCTTCCGCCGACGGATTCAGCCATGATTCCTCTCCGTCTCCGATGAATTCTACACGCCGGCATCTGGGATACGCTGTTTACCACAGATTCCATCGCCATGACTCCGCCAAAGCCGATAGATGACCCTTCTGCGTATGTTTCCTGTTACGTCGTTTAATGGGCCGTGCGGGACTAATATCAGGCTGTACAGAAACACGCGAGACCAGGGCGAGAGTACCCCTGCGGCAACTGCAGCACCGGCAGGTCAACGGACAGGCCAACAAGCAGGCCAACAAGCAGGCCAACAAGCAGGCCAACAGCCAGGCCAACAGCCAGGCCAACAGCCAGGCCAACAAGGTCAAGGTCGTTCGCAGTCAAGGGGAAGAGATCGATATAGACCCTATAAAGGTCCAAAGCCCAAAAGCTGTAACAACTGTAGACACAACCACAAACCGGTGAGCGGAAGCCACACTACACTGTCCATTCAGAGGATAAGGCTAACCATCGTTTGTCCGGTCGACCAGTGTGCTGCTGGGAGTCCAGGGACGGCGTGTGAACGATGTTCAAAGACCAAGAGATTGAAGAAGAAGTGTTCCTACGACAGTGACCCTAAGGTCAACGCGCATCCGGGGTATTCTGAAGCTCCAGGGCCAAGTCAATCAACAGAACAGGCTACTGCAACTGCAATTGCATACCAGCCGATGCTTGGCTTCTCGTCAACATGGGCTGAAAACCAGCCGTCGTATGTGAACAGCATTATGCGGCATGGCATACCTTAGCAAAGCTAACTTAGTTGTCTAGTGTTCCTGTTGATGATATGCCAAATATTCCCGATTCCGTGATAGATCCGGACCTACTGAATTACCTGGGGCCATCCTCGTGGCCGAATGACTATCAGCTTCAAGAAGGATCACACACTACCTTTAACAATTACAATGAAGATGGTCAGCCGATAGGGGAATATATGGACTATACATCTTACCCCGGGAGTTCTTATGCGGGAAGTCTACATTACGCCGACGAAAACAATCTCCAAGCCCAAGTCGAGGACGAGCACATCGAAGAGGAAGAGGAAGAGGGTGAGGATGAGGACGAGGGTGAGGATGAGGACGAGGACGAAAGTCAAAAAGGAAAAGGAAAAGAAAAGGCAAAAGATTGGCATTAAAATACCAGCGTGCGCAGATCTGGCACACACATACACAAAGTCGATGCTTCAACTGCATGCACGTTGTTGTCGCTGTCGTTGTCGCTATGAGAAATGTGGACCGGAGCCTTCAACAGTCGCTAGAAACGTGTCCTGGAGCCTTCAACAGTCTCCAGTTCCAGTGCTGGATAAGAAAGGAATGAGGGCTTACCTGCTCGTCCTCTGCTGGGAAGATGAGAAGCGACGGGACAAGCGGGATGGTGAATAGGATGGGGGATTACTCAAACTTCAATTTCTAACTCATTCTCTTACTCTTTACCAGTCTGCTGCCTGCTCCTGCTGCCTGAGCATTGTGTTCTGTCCTTATACTATAACGTTCTTCTTTCCGACGCAAGTAATGTGCTATGCTGCGCCGTGTCCAGCTGGCTGCTCCACTAGTTGTCTATTTGATTTGATTTGATTCCATTTCCCCGAGTCTAAATTATAGACGTACTCTATCTATCTTGATTCAATCCTAATCCTAGTCCTAGTCCTAGTCCTAGTCCAAGGGAAGAGAGGAATTGGGAAGAGAGGAAGAGAGAATATTGGGGGAGAGAGAACGAAGTCAACTCTGACTTCGATCCCATCCCCAGCTCACTCCTCCACCTTCCTTTCGGCCATGGTCACCAAGGGAAATTTCACAAACAGTGTCGAGTGTTGACGGTCGAGCCGAGAAAATGCCGAAATCGGCCAAATGAGGCCAAATCGAATGGGCAGATGAGGGACCATCATCATCCAGTCCGCGAGCAGGCTTGACTTTAACCTTAACCTCAAGTTGACCAGGATGAGTGCAAGGCACGTGACGTGATGGGCGGATATGGGATTTGGTATAGAGTTCTGTTGTGTTCTGTACGTACGGAGTACTGTACCTTGCACCATGTACCTGTCAAACTTACTGCAGGCACTAACTTAGGCGTTCCCAGGCTTGTGCTTTAACCAGAAGGTTGTTTTAGGTGCTATCTACACTATATAGCATGCGCTCCCCCTGCGACCCGTTGATAGCGAACATGGAACATGGAACATGGAACATTTCAACCTTCATTAGACAGTACCTACCTATTTGGTGCCAATCATCTCGAGGGATCTCTAATGCTGTGCTTGCGCTGTAGGTCCGTCCAGTGCGATATAAGCAGAAGGTCATCAGGAGGTCATTAGGAGGTTATTAGGAGCCAATAACATCAAGAGCAGGAATAGTGTCAACAAACCAGACCAGACCAGACCAGACCAGATCAAACCCTTTGCCTTCTACTACTACTACTGCTACTACTACTACCTCCGAAGAAAGCTGGCCTGACAAATTGGTATTTTCCTCCGTCCTGCGTACTGGGTGCATCGCGAACGGGCCTAAGCCTCTACGTCGGTCTCCTGTAATGTACTGTATCTAATGATGTTATGTTATAGGATATACATATTAGATAAGGCTCCCGGCCATGCCATGCCTACCTTAGTGTACAGGTAGTGTACAGTATAGTGTCGCAGCCTGGCCTCGAAAATCTCCCTCTTCGGGAATCAACGCGAGCTCCACTCCCCCCACCCTCTCCACCACTCCGGACACTGAACGGAACTGAACTGAACTGCAGTCGTCGCTCTCGTCTTCCTAATCCGTCCAGTGGGAGCCGGAGTCCACGTCAACACCATATCGCCTTTGTCTCGATCTTTGCCTTGCGTTGGGTATCTATCTATCTACCATAGATCTACCTCTACCTCTACCTTATCGTTGCACCATGTCTCATGTCTCTGGCTTGGCTTGGCTTAGTTTGAAAACATCTTACTGTTACACACTGGCACTTTAAAGTTCTCCTCTTTATATTCTTGGAGTGTATGTGCATCGTTGGACTCGGTTGAAGTTTGCCGTGACGAGATTGTACGGATTGAATCAATTCTGATTCTGATTCTGATTCTGATTCCGATACTGATATTGTATATATCCATACCTATATCTATATCTATTACGGTGGTGGTCTATGCTAGGAACCTTCAAGGTCGAGGTTGATACTGATTCTTGATTGATTGATCGTTGGGTCTCGGAACAGAAGAACAGCAGAACAGAAAGTCAAAAGTCAAAATCCAGAGATCAGAACTCATTGAGAATTACTTTGGCTGCTGCACACACACACACACACACACACACACACACACACACAATGACAGCTGCCGTACAAATCGCCCCCTACGGCACGTGGGAGAGTCCGATCACAGAAGACCTTTTGGCCAGCGGCAGCATCCATCTGGAAGGCCTACACGTCGATGTAAGTAAGCTGTCGATGTCCTGTCGATGCCCTGTACTGTCGATGCCATGTCGATGCCATGTCGATGTCGAGCCATCCATAATCCATTCATCTACCATCTATCCATCATCCATCATCCATCCATCCCATCCATCCATCTTATGCCCTCAGCTGACCAGAACCAGTCATACACAGGAACACCGTACGTGCTGGAATCCCGCCCGACAGAGGGCGGAAGATACGCCATTGTCGAAGTGGGCGTCGATGTCGACGTCGGCGTAGACCCAGGCGACCCGACCGCGACCACCGTCACCGTCAGCCGTGACGTCCTACCCGCCGAATACAGCGCCATGGGCTCGGTGCACGAGTACGGCGGCGGATCTGTGGCCATACACCCGAGCGGCCGCATCATCTTCACCAACCATCCGACCAACGGGGTGTTTTGGCTCGACCCGCGTTCCGGCCAGGTCGAGACGATTGTGCAGCCGGACCCGAATGTGCGGTTCGGTGCGTTCAGCACGCATCCGACGGCGCAGCAGTGGATTCTGGCGGTGCGAGAGACGCACGTGGGGGATGGAGATGGGAAAGGGAATGGAAACGGAGACAGGGATGATGGTGGTGGGAATCAGGACCAGGATAAGGACCACGTCCATGTCCACAATTCCATCATCGCCATCGACGCACACACAGGAGCCGTCACCACAGTCGTCCAAGGCGCTGATTTCTATCAGTTCCCTCTGTTCAGCCCGGACGGCACTCGCGTCTGTTGGACCCAATGGAACCATCCCGACATGCCGTGGACGGGCACCGAGCTGTATACGGCGGAGTGGGAGGTTTGTCAACTTGAGCCGCAACGGACGCCGACAGAGATACAGACACAGATTGACGAGACAGAGACACGGACAGAGATGCAGTTTGACGAGACAGAGACACCGACACAGACCCAACTTCCGCGTTTGATCAATCCCATCCTCATCTCCGGCCAAGCTGGAGCAGAGAGCATCTGTCAGCCACGATGGGGTCCGGACGGCACGCTGTTTTTCGTCAGCGACAAGACGGGGTTCTGGCAACTGTACAGACTCCAGAAGCAGGATCAGGGGTCTAGCGGCAGCGGTAGCAGCAGCAGCATCAGCACCACCAACAATGGCACCGCAAGTAATGGCACCACCAGCACCACCACCATGGCAAAATGGGTGCATTTGAAAGGACTGGAATCAGCCGAATTTGGCATTCGAGAACCATGTCTCGGCAAGTAAGTGTGCTATGATATGTGCTACTTTTCATTGGTTTTCTCGCAGAGTCGAGTCTCTAGTGTCGAGTGTCGAGTCTCACACCTATACTACTGCCATGCCATGCTGCCTAACCCTATATCATACCCTTGCCATACCCTATACCATACCCCACACCGTACTGTGGGGGCTATACCATACCCTATACAATACCCCATACCTTACCCTCACTTCATCTCTCCCAAGTCTAACAAGCTAACGTCGACTCACAGCTGCACATATGTCCCATTGACCAACAACACTCTCGTGGCCAGCGTCTCCATCAACGCCACGTCGCATCTGGTCCTGATCGACCTCGAGGCCGAAACTTACCAGGACCTAGGGCTGGATGTGGTCGATATCCAGAAGAACGCCGTGGCTAGACTGTCGGATTCGTCGTTCGTCTGTATCGGCAGCACTCGTACCGCGCCGCAGGCACTTTACCGGATCGACTTGAGTAAGGAGGAGGACAACAACGATGCCAACGCGGCTACTAATACTAGTACTGGCAATGCCAACAAGCACGAGGAGGACAACAGCAATGTTAAGAACAACGATGCCAACACCGCTACCAATACTAGTACTATCAATGGCAACAAGCACGAGGACGACAGCAACGTTAGGCACACCCCAACAATCACCCTCCTTCGCCCTACAGTCTCTCTATCCATCCCAACCACCCAGCTCAGCGTCGCCCAACACATCAGCTTCCCACGCACCTATGGCACGCAGAAGCAGGGCCTCTCGCACGCCATCTACGTCGCCCCCAAGAACCCGGCGTTCCAGGCCCCGGCCAACACCAAGCCGCCGTTACTGGTGTGGATGCACGGCGGGCCGACGTCGCACGTGACGCCCGGCCTGTCGCTCACCACGCAGTACTGGTCGTCGCGCGGCTACGCCTACGTGCAGGTGAACCACGCCGGGTCGACCGGCTACGGCCGCGCGTACCGAGAGCTGCTGGACGGCGCGTGGGGGGTGGCCGATGTCGCGGACGCGGCTAGTTGTGTCGCGTACCTTGTGGCAAAGGGTCTGGTCGACGCCACCAAGGTCGGCATCGTCGGCGAGAGCGCCGGCGGCTATGCCGTGCTGCAGGCCGCATGGATGTATGCGGATCTCTGGGCCGGCGGGGTCAGTCTGTATGGCATTAGTGATTTGTTGGGCTTTGCTGAGATCACGCATAAGTTTGAGAGTCATTATGTGTTGGGGTTGGTGTTTGGCAGTGGGGGCGAGAGCAATGCGAGCGAAGTGAGCATTGCGAGTGAAACGAGTGAGACTAGCCAAACTACTGCCAGTGAGACGAGCATTGCGAGTGCAACGAGTGAGACAAGCGAGACGAGCACAGAGATGAAGACTAGCAACGAGAGCGAAGCGAGGACAGAGAGTAGGATGAGCGATGGGATTAAGACAAACAACGAGAGGGAGACAAGTGAGACTAGCCAAATGAGTACTGCGAGTGAGACGAGCAGCGAGAGCGAGACGAACACAGAAAGTAAGACGAGTGACGAGAGAGAGATGAGCACAGAGAGTAAGACGAGGAATGAGAGCAACGAGAGCAACGAGAGCGAAACTATCAAGGAGAGCAAGGGACTCAGCAAAGCGGACAATGAGCAGGAGCAGGGTCAAGGCGTTCTCACGAATGGCCTAAACCCGACCAAGCTAGAGGAGAAGCATCAGCAGGGGCAGAGTATCAAAGGACAAGTGCAAGGACAAGAGCAAGGACAGAGTATCAAAGGGCAGGGGATCAAAGGACAAGGGCAGAAGCAAAGGCAAGGACAGAGGATCCAAGGACTCACCAAAGCGCAACAAGACGCCATCTATCATAGTCGCAGTGCAGCCTACCACGCGGACCGGATCCAGGCGCCCCTCCTCCTACTCCAGGGCGCGGCCGACACGGTCGTGCCGCCGGTGCAGGCGTGGACGATGGAGCGGGTGTTGAAAGAGCTGGGCAAGGAGGTCGAGACGGTCGTGTACGATGGCGAAGGCCATGGCTGGCATAAGGAGGAGACGATTCGAGCGTCATTGCTGGCTCAGAAGGCGTTTTGGGAGAGGACATTGTTGAGGGGGAAGAAGACGTTCTAGAAGAATACATTCTAGGAGAAGACATTCTGGGAGAAGACATTGCTTTGAGGAGAAAGGAGGGAGGAGGGTTGGAAAATGTACTGTTGCTAGTGGTTACACTTATACCTCTACCTGTACTTGTCAAAGGTTGAATTGTTCCATGTTCGCTATCAAAGGGGTATGGGAAGAGGAGGGGGGAGCCTAAGCCCAGACCACATATATAGGTCCGCCGATACCAGCCTTAGCCTTCTGGTTAACGGGCAAGGCCAAGGCTGAGAATGCACTTTCGGCCTAAAGTTAGTGCCCTAAGCCTACATCAGTCTGACATCTAGTACTGGAGAAGGACTGGAGAATCATAGATTTAGAAGATAGAGGGAGAGGGAGAGAGGAAATGTCACTAAACTTTACTTTTACTATACACAGTATATACCCTACAGAATTACCAGCATCAGCATCATTATCAGTATCATCATCAGCATCATCATCAGTATCATCATCAGTATCATCATCAGTATCATCATCAGTATCATCATCAGTATCATCATCAGATCACTATACTCGATCTGTATTTGTCCAAGACTATGTTTTATATGTATATCACTTTTCACAACAGATCTCTCCAACAGGATTGGTCAACCAGTTACTATCAAGGAACATCTAGCTGACAAGTATACAACTCCCCCGTATGTCTGTCCTTGCCACACACCATGACCTGGGCCTTGAAGTCGCTCTGGTAGAGATCGGTTTTCTCGGCGTCTTCCGTGTCAACAGGTGACAGCATAAAAACATCCATCCCATTCCGATGCTGCTGCGTGATCAAGGGATTGATGCGGCTAGTCAGAAACGGCAAGCCGCTGTCGAGTGGCACGCCATGGTCTTGAACTCGGCGGATCCAATTGTCAATCCAGACCGCCACATCCGGACGAGGCCGCCAGAGTAGACACAGAGTCAAAAGCGTCATGATGCCGGTGCGGAAGGTGTTTTTGTGGATGCAGTCGGCAAATTCGAGCCCGGCGGCAATGCGCAAGATCAGCTTCTCCCATGGATAGTGTCGCCGCGTGAATGGAAGGCTTCTAGCGGTTGTCATAGTTGGTTTCTCAAACCGGTCGAGTACATATGGCGAACTCAAGATCTGCGAAGCGGCATAATAGGCATAGTTCATGGCGGATTCAAAGGTGTGGAATTTCAAAGGGTGCATTTTGAAGTCAGGTTCCGAGTCCTCGTAGCCATTCATGGCCTGCTGTCGGGAGGTGAAGCTGTCGATGGGAAGCTCAGAGAGAGGAAGGCGGGCGTGCCACTCGTCCAGCTGGGCGCGTTGCTGCTCAAGGCTTCGTCCGTACGACTCGTCGATTTCCTTCAACTGAGAATTTGTCGAAGCCTGCCGTGACTCAGGAAGACACATTTGACCAAGTATTCTGGCCATGATGGGTTGGATGTCGGGGCTGAGAGATTCGACCCGACAGGCGCACCAGTCCAACACGATTCTCCGCTCCGTGTACATGCAGTCGCACAGCAAGATCGTGATGGAATCGTAATGCGATCCTGCCTGGCCGTTGATAATGGATTTATTCAGTGGAAAGCCGTCGGCTTTATGGATGGGCTTCGAGAACCGCGATCCTGCGACAAGCCGTCGATGTACGTGTAGCGCGCGGAGGCTCATGGTCGTGCAGAGCAGTTCCCGCCCTGTTCGACTAGAGTTGAGCTGGTGGTATTCGGTGGATAGTAGCTTGTCGATGCCGTCCATGTGTCCGGCACCGCCGGTGAAGGAGCCCGAGTCCAGTTCGAAGTGGTGAAACAAGACTGATGTCGCCAGCATGTGGACAGGGTTCATTTGGGCGAGGTTGGAAAAGCTGTCGGCCAGACCTTGTACTCCCGTGTTGTAGTATATCAGACTCTGGTATTGGTGGTCTTTGTGCGGTATGTAGCGCGACACTCGCTTTCTTCCACGGGTCGTGACGACCACGGACGACTCCCGGTGGGAAAGGTAGGCTGCTGAAATAGCTAGAACAGCACTTCCCAACGGTGGGAAGTCGGGCATCACGGCAGTCAGTTCCAGGAACACTGGTGGCAGTAGTGCTGACACCTCACTGTACCAAAGCGCAAGATACAAGTTTTCGGATGCAGACTCGGTACTTGTCGCCGGGCTCAGGGAAGACAATATACTGGTTGGCGGTTGATCCCTCAGGAAATCTGGACCGACCGTTCTCGTTTTACGACGATCCGGCTGCACGGGCACGTTGAGTGTGGTCGTTTCATTGCGGCTACTGGCGGGGTAATCAGCTTGTTCTTGATCAGCTTGTTCTTGATCAGCTTGTTCTTGATCAGCTTGTTCTTGATCAGCTTGTTCTTGATCAACTTCTTGGTCAGGTTGTTCTTGATCAGCTTCTTGGTCAGGTTGTTCTTGTTCTATCGGTTCGAATGCCCGAGCGGCCTGGGAGACGGCTTCGTCCAGTGGCGAAAATCCCGGGAAATCAGTCATGTAGTGAGATGGCGACGTGTTTGCGAATGGATCCTCGTCTTGGAATGAATATGCGCTGGAAGGCGGTGTTTCGGTGGCACTTCCAGCATGTGAGACTCGCCTAGACCTCCCAGGTGCAGGCATCGCCCTAAGGCAATCAGGAGGAATGGCTGGCGAGAGCGGTGGCATCGGGCCAGCGACCAGGGGCGTGGTCCATTGGACTGTCTCAAAGGGTTGGGGCTCATGGTCCTGATCTGGAGAGACAGTCTCGAAGAATCTGTATCGTGGCTTGTATCCTTCGCAAACCAGGCCGAGTTTGACGCATGCCCTACATTCGGGTTTCCCTTCATCGCACTGTGGCGGCAACAATGTCAGTATCGGGCGAAATGTGCACGACAACAATGCCAGTATCAGGCAAAATGTGCACGACGTCTCTACCGCAGAATGTGCACGACGTCTCTACCGCAGCTTCAAGATCAACATGTGTATGTGTCCAGACGTACCTTGACTCGCCGCTCGCGACATGTATAACATCCTGTTCGAACGCGAGTGATGGCTGGTTTTGTTTTTCTTCGTTTCGGCGGATGTGGATGTGGATGTGGTTGGTCTGCATGCATATGCATCGAGGGAGGGCCAAGCTGGACCGACGCGGACTGGATAGGGAGACACAGTGAAGGTGAAGCAGAAGGAGAGGGCAGGGTTTAATGTTAACACATCGGTCGGTAGGGTAGGACAGACTCTGTAGGCTTCCGGCAGGCCACCATAGGACACAAGAGAAGATGTATTGACAGGGCAGAAGGACCAGTATGGAGGACGGAGTACAATAGGCGGCGATAGAGCTGAGATAGAGCTGCGATATAACCCCAACCCTAACCCTAACCCTGTATGATAAGCACCGCCGCGGAGAGAGTGCCCACTACACAGTGACACCCACCTAACACCCACTGCACAGCCAGGCAGCGAGCGACCAGGCACTGATACTGAACTATACTTACCTATAGTTGACTATTTCATGTGTTGGGGGTGTATTATAGACGTCCCGGGGGTAGCAATGCTAGGGTCTTAACTAAAATACACAGCTCTAGGCATACAGTAGGGGTGCCTAAGATCTTAATCAAGATCAAGACTCTAGGCGGGTAGGACCACGGCTATCATCGGGTACACTTCAAGTTCTACTCCCTCCAAGCACAGTCAGTGTACAGTAGATCAGAGATCCTAGATCCTAGATCCTATAGGAGTATACTGTATGTATATACTGTATGTATACCTAATACTGTATGTATATACCACATGTACGAAGTACAGGCGTTCAGATCTGGATTTGGTCCTCATGTCTCAAACACCATGCTGGCCTCACCCCCTATCCACAAATTCTAATCCCCTGCTACTGCTTGTACACCTCAAGTTCCTTGTCCATCTCCTGTCCAGAGTGTTGTTTTGCCTTGCCGTCCACCTGTCCAACCACAGCGCCACCGTAGTCTCGCGTGCTGTCGACTGCTTTCAAGTCGATGTCTTTCAACAACAAAGTCATGAGAAACGCACACGCCTGAACGATGAGCGCAGTCATCATCATGACCCGCATGGTCTCGTCGTAGGACAGGTTGATGGAATCGCGCAATGCGGAACCCCAAGGAACCTCCATGGCAACAACAATCGAACCTTCGATCGCTGCAAGCTCCGATTGCGCACTGGCTGGCAGGTTGTGCTTGAGCTTGTTGGGCAACAAGTCTGTGGGAGAAGTTTAGCATGGGAAGAAAAAAAAGAGAGGGATAAGAGGAAGAAGCATCTTACTTGTCCAGATGCCACCAGAAATAGCTCCGCCAACAGAACTTCCAAGGTTGAGCCCGGTCCAGAACAAGGCTGTGACGGTCGCCATGGCTATGAAAGCAACCGAGTCAGCACTCAAGTCCGGGAGGGCGTACGTTCAGAGGGCTACAGATGAGTTTCCTCAGACGTAGACTGTAGACTGTAGACTGGGGCAGGGTAGGCTTTGTTTGTTCGTACGTACCCCCTTGGCTAACAGATGCTTGACATCCCGTTTGAAGAACACTGAACATGCCGCCGCCCAGGCCATACAGGACCAGAGACACAATCATCCCGGCCAGACTGTGGGCAGTATGTCGGAATTTGTAGAGTAGCCCAAAAGAGATGACCTGAACTCCATTTCCGAACAGCACTGTCCATTTGTATCTCCCAAAGTACCGGAGTGATATCGCACCGATGATTTGTCCAAACACCAGACAAAAGGTCGGAAGGATGACCATGTTGGTGCCGGCGACCGTGCTGTGATTGCCGTTGACGACGACAAAGGTGAAGAGGTACGGATAGTAGCAGTAGAGGGCACCGTAATTAAGAATCGCAACTAGATCGGAGGCCGGTCTGGTCAGTTTTTCTGCTGGATATTGATGCATGCATGCCTTCTTGGAAGCGGAATGACGCACTTATCACAGATACTGCCACTGTTCGGTTCTTCAACATGGCCGGTGGAAGCATGGTATACTTTGCCCATTTGAGCTCCCAGACGACGAAGATGATGGCGCTGACAACGCCGACAACCAGCATCGCAATGATATGGGCACTCCCCCAGCCACCGGTGTTCGTTTGAGAAATCGTGATGGGAACCACAATCAAGGCCAGGGCGGCACTGAAGAAGAGCAGACCGATAGGATCCAACTCCTTCAAGTGCGTCAACTGTTTGTGCATGTCGAATCGTGGACGAGGGCCAAGCGATCTGGCTGCCTTGCGTTGGTGGTAGAATAAGGTGATGAGCAACGGCAGAGAAGTCACGGGAAACTATACAAGTGCTCATTAGACAGAACAGCAGAAGAAACAGGAATCGTGACCCATTGCTTGACTCACCAAGATGGCAAAAATCCCATATCCCCACCTCCATGATGCGCCTTTAAGGACAGCATTCGCCAGTAAAGATGCAGTCTAAGGATCATCAGTGAGCACTTTTGGATTCTTTAAACATGGCCTGTTACCCAGCTTGTTATGATCGCTGGCATCGTCGGCACAGCACTCATGAAAGAACGGTGCATCAGATTGCTGGTATCTGGACAACATCCATGGTCAGTCCACTATCACACAAAAGGTCGAGGGCTAACTGACCTCCTGCAAACAGTTGCAACATGCATTTAAGCCCTGTCAAGTGTGAGAAGAACAAATCATTACTGTACCGTTCGTTCAGGAACACCCAATTGGTACATACCCACCGCACCGAGTACGAAAAATATTTGTGCTCCAGCATAGACACTGATGCTACGGGACGTTGCGAGCATGATTTGTCCGATAGTAGCAAAGAGGACACTGACCGCAAACATTTCACCACGGCTGCCTCTGGATTAGCGTCATGCCATCGTCAATTCTTGGTACATACCCATAAACGTCCGAGAGTTTGGCAAGAGGGATGTACATGACTAGCGGGGGCTTGTTAGCACCGCAATCCGGGCGATGGGGGAGTCGAGGTCTCGTACTCGTCTCAACGACAGCCTGCACGGTCGCAATGGTGCCGAGGAGAGACACACTGCTGAAACTGCTGGTGGCATAGGGCTGATAGGCGCTCAGAGTCTGCGAATCGTAGATGAGGACAAAGCTAAGCAAGAGAGCACCCGCCCAGCCGATGATCAGGGTTCGGACAGTCCAGGACGCGGCCACGATGCCAGATGCCTCCTGGGCAGTGCTCACGGTGGTGCCCATGCCGTGGTCGGTGGCAGAGGCCACTCTGCCTGCCTTTCCAAAGCCGTCATCGTCGGGGGCCCGCTTGATATCGACGAGGTCCTTGGCGTCTATTTCCGGGATGATGGTCGCCATGTTCAAGACGTCGTGGTAGGGGGAGATGAAGATGAAAAGCAGTGGGAGGAGGAGTGGTGGTGGTGGTGATGGTCAGGATCTGCGGATTGCAAGACTTGTAAGTTGTGCTGTTGTATCAGAGGCAGGAGAAAGGGGGAAATGTCGCCATGAAATACCTGACCCTGACATCTCTTCGATGTTGCGTTGGATGTGAGTTCCAGTGGAATTCGTTATCTCTTGGACCATCTCAGACCGTGCCTCCAGCCCCGTCTTGGCCACCGTGCTAGAATCTGATGTGAGGATGCGCGAGGTCGAGGTGATTAAGACGCCGGGCCAGTGGCCAATGGCGTCGCTTCGTCGTTCCTACACCCCCAATCCGGATGGTGGAGACGCTCTGCACAGTGTTCACTGGCCTCGTCGTCGTTCTCGCGGTCCTTTCCCAGAAGGGCACAATATCGAAACGAAACCCTCTTCACAAGCTGGAGTCGACAGTCTGGGTCAGTCTGGGTCAGTCAGAGCCATCGCCACTATCTTCCTGCGTCGAAATTAGCAATAGCCGTAGGCTCGTGCAGAGTCCTACAGATAAGACTGTTCCAGGATGCGAACGAACACGACATGACACGACGGCTCTAGACCGAGTCCCTCTCTTCCGGCGCCCACTTCTTCCAGAGTGTCCCCTTCTTATAAACGCTCCTATTTCTGACCTCTTATCCCGGGACAACAGCTCTCTTCTTGCCTTGACGATCTTACCTGCTCGTCATGGGATCGGTCGGTAATTCTATCGTGTCGATGATGACACCCGACAACCTCACACCGGTCCTTCTCACAAACGAGCAACCAGCTGCGGCCAGCCCCAAACTCTCACCACTTGACGAGGATTTTGCGAAGTTGGTGCAGAGCACTCTAGACAAATGGCATATCGAAGGAGTGGCCGTTGCGGTCGTGGACGGGGACGACACATGGTCCGAGGTATGACTCCTCGCAAATCTGTGCTGGCAGCGTCTGCAACGTCCTGACCCATCACCAGGGATATGGAATTGCTGCTTTGCCCAATACTCCAGTTCGGCCGTCGACACTGTTCTATACCGGGAGCACCACCAAGACTTTCACTGCCGCAGCTGCGTCGTTACTGGTCGACGACGACCAAAACTATCCTCACATCAAATGGACCACGCCTCTCAATCAGATCATTCGTGAAGATTTCGTCCTTGAAGATGAGTATGCGACGTCCCATGTTACTTTGGAAGACGCGCTCTCGCATCGGACCGGTCTACCTGGACATGTTTTGACATTGGGCGCTCCGGGCACCCTACAGGACGTGGCGCGGGGGCTTCGCCACTTGAAGATGAACAAGGAGATCAGAACGAAGTGGCAATACCAGAACGCCATGTTTGTGACGTTGTCATACATGATCGAGACCGTCACCGGAGAGTGGCTGGGAGATTTCTTCCGCAAACGCCTCTGGGAACCCTTGGGCATGAACTCAACCTTCCTTTCGCTCGAGGATGCCCAGCGATATGTCGGATCGGATGAGAATGACATCGTACTGGCCAAGCCCTATGACTGGGACGAGGCGACCTCCACGTCCAAGGAGATTCCTTACATGGAAGGCGCTGTGAGTGGTGCTGGGATGGCCATCTCCAACGTCCTGGATTACGCAAAGTATATCCGTTCCATGATCCGCAAATCCGGCCCGTTGTCCCAGGAAGGCTACGCCGCTCTCCTCGAACCACGCTCAATCGTACAGCCCTCGGTGTTTCCGCAGTTCAAAACACTTCTATATTCGCTCGGGTGGTTCGTGGCGTCGTACCATGGCGAAACCATCATCTTCCACCCGGGAGGCTTGGACGGCTTCACAAGCACGATGATATATCTTCCTGATCGCGACTGGGGCGTTGTCGTCTTCTGCAACCGGGCGGGTCCAGGCCGTGAGACACTGGCATGGCATCTGATCGATGAGCTCCTCAACGTCCCGAAAGCAGAGCGGGTGGATCTCTGGGATTTGTAAGTCGCCCGGACATTTCATCTTGAAATACCCGTCTTCGGCGAACCGTGCTAATTCGGTCTGCATCATCAGAACAGAAAAGTCTCTCGCAGCAGCTCGAGAGCAACGTGCCACAGCTGTACAACGACTCTATCCAGGTGCCCCTTCGCCTGGCCTTCCCACTGCCCTCCCCCTGGCTGAGTATGCTGGCCAATACAAGCACCCAACCTATCCTGCGCTCAGCATCGCGCTGACACCGGACGACGAGCCTCAGCTCGAAGTCACTGTTACAGGAACGATGCATGCCAAATTGAACCTGAAGCACGCGTCTGGGGACTATTTCATTGCCGAAGTGCTCATGTACCTTCACAGTGTAGAGCCGACAGCATGCATCACGGCCGAGTTTCAGATCAATGCGCAGGGAAAGGTGGCGAGATTTGGTACTGCTCTGGATTTTCAGGATATGCCAGAAACAACGATCTGGTTTGATCGCTCTGATTAAACAGATTCCCAGACTCTTGATTTGATAGACAAAATGCAATTCATTCAGTCGTGTTCTGCTGGGGTGGGTTCAACTAAGGCTTAGGGTAAAGCGGCCTTCGCTCGCCATCTAGGATCAAACCGTATATGGGGAATCATGATTGTTGTTCGTGAATTATTTAGGTAGTCATCAGAGGGAGCAAATCTTGTGGTGAGGCTGCGCCATCAGGCTCCATTGGGAACCATTGCAGGAGGGTCCGTGGTCGTACGAGCTGAAACACCTCGGGCAAGGATGCTTCAGCCAAGGTACAAGGTACGTAGCACCAGACGGATCTGGGCCGGTGATATAGGAAAGTGCCTGGGTCACTCACTGTATCAATGCGTGTTCAATATTGAGCAATCTTGACTGGTCAGGATTGAAAAGGTTGAAAACTGACCGGAGCGCGGCCGTGCGAGTGCTGGAAACCCACACGCCAAAACGCCAACAGCACCTGAGGGACAAGTAGGTTTCTGCATGATGCAAGGTACCAGACACGGCCGCACCAGCCGGGTCTGCGGCTCCAGTAAAATGTTGACACCACCACACTCAGTCTACACGTCAAAAGTCAGAAATAGCCACAGCCACAGCACAACCTCAGCTGCCCGAGGAGATCAGAGATCAGTCGGCATGTGATCACTTGGGGTAGCAAGCAGATGAAAATCCGTGTCTTGTATCCGTATCCATACTCTGTATTTGTATGCCTCCAGCTTCTGTACGCCATGGCGGATGTCTTAGGCTGTCTCTTGTCTCTTGCAGTACTCCGCACATACGTCTAACCCGGAATCGCAGGTGGGCGGTGGGTGCGTTTCACCACCGCAAGCCACAAACTGACATGATCCAGAATGACGCAGTTGACAGCAAAAGGATCTGAACGAGTCCGACTCATGGAGCAAAACCGGAAGCATGACCAGGCCTGACCACTTGTCGCCGCTGCCGGGATGGCGGAAGGGCACAGCACCGAACCGCACACAGGCTCAGGCTCCATTGGTTCGGTTTGAGGCGCTGACCAGCTCTCCACTTGAGGATGCGGGAACAGGCCAAGTTTGTTGGCCATGTCTCATCCGTCGCTGTTGACCGCCTGAAACCGAACCGCAGCACGACAACACCACGAGGTCATAGAGCGCACATGCTTGTTCGGAAACATGAGGGCAAGGCCAAGGCCAAGGCCAATGCTATACTGTAACTGTTGAGGAGGCATTGGAGGTACCGAGATATTAGGTACACATTCATGTGCTGGCACCTTGGTGAAGAGAGCTGGAGTATCCGTACTCTGTACTTTGTACTGTGTACTCTGTAGGTGAGGTGGAAAGATCCCTGGGGAAGACCTATTATTACCAACAAGTATGGTAACTACAGTACGCCATCAGGAGTCCATGACTGCCAGGGAGCCACCCACCGATGAATCCGCCGCTGGGAGTCTACGAGTAGGATCTGGGAGTTTGCGGTCGCTGTGGGCGTCGGTTAGGCGAGAGGCTTGACCAGCTAGAGGCTTAGGAGGCTCCTAAGCCTCTCCGTCCAGCCTGCCAACTTGGTTCTGGGCCTGCCCGCTTAGTGGGTATTGTTCGTTGCTCGCCTCATCATCAGCTCAGCTGTCTTTCCTTGCTCATCGACGTGCTCCAGATTCCACTTGGGCAAGGGCAACGAGAAGCTCCGTTACCGTTACTATCACCCGCTGGATTTGAACCGCAGCCAATGCAAGCGAGCACGTTGCCCTTTGTCGTCGGCTAGCCACCTCAGGTCTCCATGAATAAGACCTGCATCCCGCCCGTTCATCCTAATTATGCTGTCTTTCGATCCTCGACCGCAGCCTGAGCATCATCAGTGGCTCGAACAGCACGACTAACGAATAGTACGACGCCACCCCGGCCCCTGTGCCTGCAACAGCCTGCGCCGTGTTACATCCCACCTCAGACAAGCAGCTCAAGCTCACCACCGCAAACCCCCATCAAGTTACCAGCCTCATCCTTTTTGATTCCTTGTTCACTCTCACTCTTCTCTCTCGTCTCTTTTGTCACTCACTCTCAGTCACTGCTACTGCCAACACCTCCAGCACGAACCACCTTCGCTTGGTCCGTTCCTCTGCGCATCCATCGTTCCGTACCGTACCCTACCCTACAACAATGTTCGGCCTTCGCAAAGTACTCGTTTTCGGTACTTTGGTGCTTGGTGTCCTCAGCTCACCGAGACATACGGAAGAGGACGACAAGTCATTAATCAACTGGCATTCTTTCCAGACTCTCCTTGACACCCTTGACCCTGCGACCCTACATTCCGTCCTCCATTCGCTGTCTCCCAAGTTCCAAGACGGTGTGTTCAGCAAGGACCGTGCGGCCATCGAGCACGTCCACTCCGAGAACCCCGCCATCGCAAGCAAGCTCGTCCATCTGGCCAAGAAGAGACAAGTCAGCAATTCCACCACCACCACTACATCCTCGCAGACCGCTTCTACTCCTGCTCAGAGTAGTGCTGAAGAACAATCGAGTTCCCGAGCCGCTAGTGTCTCCTCCGTCCTCTCCTCTGCTATCTATGCTTCCACCGTGCCTGGGGCCACCACGGTCACCGTTGCTCCTTCGACGCCCACCTCTGCCACGGCTGTGCGGACATCCGATGGAGCTGTTGTTTTTAGTACAGTAGGAGGTGGCCTGGTCACCTTGACATCGTCTGCAGTGGGAGTTCGTTTTACTCCCAGCACATCCACACACCTCTACTACACCACTCTCCCCGATGGTTCCATCGAGACTTCGACGTCGGTGGTGGTGGTGAACGCACCTATCACGGATAGTCCCGATGCCACTTCCGCAGCCGGAGCAGCAGCCACCTCATCCAGTCCCGGGTTGCAGAACGGTGCGGCCACAAATAAGATCGGCACTCTCCTCATGACTGTCCTCGGGCTCGGAGGTTGGATGTTTGCTTTATGACCAACCAGCACAAATTGACTGGCTGGGATTACCTCCAGTCTGGTGGCTCAACATGATTTTCTTCCTCGGCAAGAATAACGATGAAACGGCTCGGCATTTCTCTCTTTGATCGCAATCTGCAACGGGCATAGCTTTCGGCGTTCACATCACTCTCTAGCGGGGTTTCTTTTGGGAATTTCTCCTTTGGAAGAGCAAACAGGTATTATACACGAGACTGGGGAGTTGGTATCAGGGGTAACGAACAGATGGAAAGCCATGATGTCGATGATGGATCAGATGATGATCAAAAAGTAACACGCGGAGGATTTGATCTCTAGGTATTGGGACATACTCTGGATATCTCAATTTGAATATAATTGATCCGACTTAGATTGGCTGGCTGACTCATGATCTTTCTGCGTGCATTGTAACTTGCTCCGTCTACGAGTTGTTTAGGCACGCAATTGGGTCCGAATGGTGCCGACTGATCTTGTTGTAGTCAAGTATCGCGTGTTTCGTGTGATGATGATGTGAGAGTCTCTGAGCGAGTCCGACAACGAGATGCTGGTTCTAATATCGAGGATTCAACATTAAAGGGGACGGTGATGCAGCATAACAGGTAATCCAGCGTGTTCAAGAACAGGAACAGACCCAAGACATGCCATGGCATGACATGTAGGTTCTTTTATAGTCTGTGAAAGTATGGTACCCTATAGTAATTTGCGCTGTGGGCCGTCATAGCCTTCCCAGCAATCTTACTGCAGACATGGTGAAGCATGTTCAACGCCAGTCATGCATGACAGGTCGATCTTGGCGATCGTATGGAATCCCGTTGATTCACTGACAGATCTGAACTGTAGCGTCAGGGGGTACAGAGTAGCTGTGACCAGCTCTTTGAAACACGATATCCGTCATGACGGTGGCAGTGCAGTGACTGGGAGAGATTTGCCTTTGCGAGGCGAGAGTTGTGGCAGGCATTGCAATGGGCCAATCTCCCGGGGATGTGCATAGATGAGCAGCACTGGCAGACAATAATATCGCTAAGAGGGAGTCTGGTGGTGGTTAGTAACCTGTTCGGTGGCGCTGTTATCATCGGCTATCCAAGTCGATTGTGTTGGAAGCGGAATTACCTGTTGGCGAAACGTTGAACGCAGCATCATGTCGAACAACCCCCCCCCAGGTGCCTCTTGTACTGTAATTCGAAACTTGTGCCAATCGAGACCCACGGACAATTAGGGGTGGAGAGGGCCAGCTGCGACTCCCTCAGGGATCTGGGAACATGGCCAGTGAATCGTGATGGTGGAAGTCAGGTGTGGCTGGCACTCAAGACGCCAGACTGCGCCGGTGGTTGGCTGCGTAGGCTCCCCCTGCGCAGTCTTGCGGGGGCAAGCAGACACCCACCCCATCGCATGTGCCCACTGATACTCACCATCGTCCCCCAAAACGATCCTTGCTCTGACACAAGTGCATGCTTGATGCTTAAGCACCCTCCTGCCTTCAATTGAAACTTCAAATCCTGCCTTCTACTTTCTTGTCTCTCGTTCATCCTGAAAAGAGCAGTCACCCGTTCGTTTGCTGGTGTCGCTCCTCCCTCGCTTTCTCATTCACCTATTCTTAATCCTGATTCTTGCTGGGAATTCTCACTCACTCGAATCCCAACCTTGATCGTTTTTGTTCTCACCAACTCCCATTACCATTTCCACGCTTTGGTTGAATTGGAGCCCGTCACGAATCAAACAAGAACTTCCCATATCCTCTAAGTCGTCACGACTTCTTTATCCTCACTATGCGTACTTCGACTCTTACCGCCCTCGCCTTGAGCGCCGGGGCTGCTGCAGCCGCCACGGTCAAGCGAGCCTCCGGTGTGACCCCAATCACAGTCAAGGGAAATGGTCGGTCGCGATTAGAACGCGTCAATTTCGTCACGCTGACTCTCCTCTAGCTTTCTTTGCCGGGAACAGCAGATTCTATATCCGTGGTGTCGATTATCAACCTGGCGGTTCCTCCGACGTCGCCGATCCCATCGCCGACGAAGCTGGCTGCAAGAGAGACATTGTAGAATTCAAGAAGCTGGGCATCAACACTATCCGGGTTTACACCGTTGACAACACCGCGTCCCATGACGCCTGCATGAGCGCCCTGGCAGATGCTGGCATCTACCTCGTCTTGGACGTCAACACTCCCAAATACTCCTTGAACCGAGCGGACCCGAACCCATCATACAACGATGTCTACCTCCAGAATGTCTTCGCCACCATTGATGCTTTTCACAACTACGACAATACCCTGGCTTTTTTCTCGGGCAATGAAGTCATCAATGACCCAGAGTCTTCTGCAGCTGCCCCGTATGTCAAGGCCGTCACTCGTGACATTCGCCAATACATCCGCAGCCGAAGCTACCGACAGATCCCTGTGGGTTATTCAGCTGCCGATGTCAGTGAGAACCGTTTGGAAATGGCCGAATACATGAATTGCGGGACGGCCGACGAACGATCGGATTTCTTTGCCTTCAACGACTACTCGTGGTGTGATCCTTCCTCCTTCCAGAAATCCGGCTGGGATCAAAAGGTCAAGAACTTCACTGGCTATGGTCTTCCCATTTTCCTTTCCGAGTACGGCTGCAATACCAACACCCGTGACTTTGGTGAGGTGGTGTCTCTGTACAGCAGTGATATGACTCCTGTCTATTCGGGTGGCCTGGTCTACGAGTACTCCCAGGAAGCAAGCAAGTACGGTCTGGTTGAGATCAGCGGTGATTCGGTCACCGAGTTGACCGATTTCTCCGTTCTTCAGTCACAGTTTGCAAAGACCTCCAACCCAACGGGTACCGGGGGATATAACTCGACTGGCGGTGCTTCTGGTTGCCCTGCTTACTCGTCGCCTAACTGGTTGGTCAAGAGTGATGCGCTTCCTGCCATTCCCGAAGGGGCCAAGAAGTACATGACTCAAGGCGCTGGCACAGGGCCCGGCCTCAGTGGTGCTGGATCTCAGAATGCTGGGGGTGCTTCCAGCGGAACTGCCACTGCAGGCAGTGGAACTGCCACTCAGACGGCTTCATCTAGTGGTTCAAGCGGCAGCAGCACAGGCACCAACAGTGCAGTCTCCATCAAGACTCCAGAATGGTCGGTCGCGCCTTTGGTCTGTGGTGCAGTGGTCATCATGTCGACGTTCTTCGGTGCCGCTCTATTGTAAATTGGGACGCTAGGGGATGTACAAGACAAAAGATGAAGTCGGATTTGGCGGTTTTGTCAAAGGCTACAGGAACATGGGTGAGTTTTCTTTACGTGGACAGCTGGGGAGCTTTTTGCTTGGGAGACCTTTCCAACAGGCCTTGAATATGTATGGATTTTGTGTTATGCAATAGATTTGCTGTCAGGCAATTACCAATCCAATAATAGCAAACAAAGTTTGAATTCAGCGTTATCTCGGAAGTGACGGTGATGTGTGTAAAAAAGGCTATCTGTTCCTTCGTAGTAAGGTCTGTATACGGAATATCTGTAGCACCATTTTCTCGTGTGATCGCTATCCTCCAGCCGTGCCTTGCCCAATACTTTCAAGTTTGTGAAGCGGATACCATGATCTCCCTCAGGCCCTCTCGGGCATGTGTGGTGTCCCAAGGGCCAGTGAACCAGATCTGCTTGGGTTCCATGTCCTCATGATCTTGGTTGTCCGCGGGGGTGTGATCCTTGCCGTTGTGGCCATGATTGCCGTCGAAATACGGATACATGTACCTGCTGCAATCCCATTTGCTGCTACCACCGTTGCTCTTCTCAGTGGTGGTGGTGGTGATGGTTGTGGATTTGAATTTCGGTCGAGTTTTGCTGTTTAGTTGGGTTCCTGACCTATCTGGTCGCGGAGGCGGATGTTGTCGTCGCGCTGTGATCTGGGCTCTGCTTCCAGCCGATAGCGATTTCTTTGGTGACGACGACGACGACGACACAAGCATCTTCAGCTTGACTTTGCCGGTGTGGTCTTGTACAAACTCGACGCCTTCGTTCTCGAGTAATTCCAACTTCATGCTCTGGGTCAGCCCCAACATTGGCGGCGGCGGTGTTGGCTTGGTTGTCGCTGCGGCTGTTGCTGTTGCTGCTGCGGTTGTCGTCGTTGTCGGTGTCGGTGTCGGTGTCGGTGTTGTTGTCGTTGTCTTCCGCCACTCACCCAAAAAGCCACCCAAGGACCCATCGCTAGCGATGACGCGGTGGCACGGTACTGTCGGGGCGAACGGGTTACAGCGCAGAGCGCCGCCGACTGCGCGAGGAGACGAGCCCAGGGCCTGTGCGAGCGCCGCGTACGTGGTGACTTGGCCTGGTGGGATGAGCAGAAGATGGAGGTAGACTCTCTGATTGGGAGAGTCAGCATTTGCATTTGTTAGCCTCACGAGACCTTTTTTTCGTTCTCTTTTTTCTTTCCTTCCCTTCTTTCTCTTTGTTCTTCACACACACTCTCTCTCTCTCTCTCTCTCTCTCTCTCTCTCTCTCTCTCTCTCTCTCTCTCCTTTCTTTCCGGCTCTCTCTCTTCTTTCTCTCTTTCCATCCCTTCTCTTCTCTCTTATGAAGCGGGGAAAGAAGAAGAGAGACGACGACAACTCGAGCCCTGAATCACGTGGTGGGTATCGTACTCACTTCTTGAAACTCGGTGATGTGAGGCATGATGGTCTGCGCTGATGAATGGGTGCCGAGATAGATATTGACGTACGACGACTCTTGGACTTTATTGATTGAGGCAGCCGACTATGCTGATGTAGATGTACTTTGGCTTGGGGCCTTGCCCTTGGGGGATGGACAGAAGACACAAGACAGAAGAAAGAAGAGAGATGGTAGAAAAAGAGTGAAAAGCGAAGAGAAGGAAGGGGGATATATAGACGACTGGCCTGCCAGCTCAGATTACAGATCAATTCCCACCGACCTTTCTTTGCTTTGGCCTTTTCTTCGAGAAATGCCATGTTGCTGGACCGGCGCCCTCGCTGATTGGTCACATCCGGCGCAACGGACAGGGGAGGCAGTGATCAGTGAGTCAATCAATAATACTCGTGGTCGCGAGGATGCTGCTTCTCCCCGGACCAAGACCAAGGGGTTCGATATATCAGTGCAGACGGGACGAGATAAGCAGAGGTACATAGGCAGCTTTATCATCAACATGACGAGATGGCGATTGTGCATGTACGTAGTAAGTAATAATCGTCAACGCCGCGTCTGGAGAAGAGAACTAGGACTCGACGCGTCACGCACAGCACGTCATTTGAAATTGTGAGTCAGACAGAATCGAGGCGCGAGTCGCGAAACACGAGAGATACGCGCCATCACGTGCCGTATAGATCACTGAATAGGCCTCGACGCCAGTCAGAAAGGCTCCAACAAGCTCGAAGTGATAGAAATTCACGTCGTTCTCGAAAAGCCTTTGACGTAAGGATAGGTTTTCGGTAGGATAAAAGACAATGGAACAATGTTCAAGAATCTGCTGTTCGATCAGGATGTCGGGGCCTCCCTGACAATCGATCATCACGATGTTTGATCATCACGGATTTCGTCGGCGGTAGATCCCCCTTCAAGCATCTGACAGAGCTCATGGGTTGTTCGAAACCTTCCCTTTGTCCAGCATGCCTCGATGACCGAACCCAGGAAGACATCGTCAGTGGTAGGGAGTCGATCTCGGCTTGGCCAACCACCCCCTTCCTCGGCGATTCGGTCAAAGTCAGTAAGTTGTCGACCCTCAACCACTTCATATATAACTGCACCTAGCTCGCAAATATCCGTTGCAAATGAGAAGCCAAACTCTTCAGCCATCCAGATATCGGTTTCTGGGGGGAATATGAGAGATGTTCCAAAGTCACAAAAGACAATCGAGCCGTTCGGATGAATGAGCATATTTCTCGATGCCACGTCGACAAACAGAACGCGGCGATCATGCATTCGACACAGTGTGCCGGCCATTTGCTTCGCCCACTCTAGCTGCTTGGCTCGCGTTGGCCGGATGGTCCGCTTCAGGTGGCGGTCTAATGTTCCGTCATTTAGGAGAGGCAGTTGGATGGCCGGACCCGATAAATCTAGGAATGGGATGACGCCTTCGCAGCCTTCGAGACGGCGATAGATCTGCTTTTAGCGTTCAATGAGTTGAAGGCCGTTGTCGTACTCGTCTTGCTCTGCCAATGAGTCCGAGTGTCGGAATGGTCGTTTGATAATGACGCCGTAGACGGCAATACCCGAATTCAGCGAGATTGCATTGAATGGAAGGCCTGTGTCATGTATGCCAGAGCCGACTGTGGCCTCAGACATGCCGACGGCGGTTGACGCGCCAGAGAGAGCTGTGATAGACAAAGTCAAAGGACTTGCTTGCGGCTGAGGTGAGAACCTTCTGAGCCTGGCTGCGGCACTGGCTACCAACCTGTGCCAGGACGCCAAAATGTTGTACTTTCCTCTTACGTGACCGTGCCAATTCTCCGTAGGTAATGAGTCTGATGGAGGTAATGTGATCGATGTGGATTTTAGTATTGTTGCAGTTCTTGAACTGAAATTGTACGAGTCGAAGATGAGAAGCATTGAATGAGATAGGATGTATCCTTTTTAAAGCGGTGAGCGGCTAATTGAAACGGGACGATAGCTGATAGGTTCTTCGAACGAGGCTGCCTATTCAGCCTCGTCCGGGTCAAGTTCAAAAGACACCAGTTAGGGGAACAGGGAAAATAAGAAGGCGAGGAAAACATGTTGACACTAGTAGAGGGTTGGCATGAAGAGGCTTCAGCCTCGTGATCCAGGCGTCAGTGCCTTTTCCCGTAATACGACCTAGGAAAGGAAACGAACTGTGCTCCTCTCACTCAGCACACACCCATTGCCTGCAAGTCGAAAGGAACGTGGTGGTCCGTCAGAGCCCACGTCGTTGCTGACCTATCGTATGGCGCTCCGAACCATCAGGCTCCTTTCCACTTGCGGATGGCGTCGCTTCCGCCGCGGCATCTCGACGCCCGTGATCTTGACCCAGTTCATCACCCTCTCGAGCGGGATCTGTTGTCTGCCTGGCCCTGGCCCGCCACGGCCACCGCCACTGACGCCGCCCGTACTCACCGACGTCGCCGAGGAACCATTCACTCCAGCCCTTGGGCCTCCTATGACGTGGCTGTTAGACCCTCGTGGCTCCTCGTCTCCGCTCGCACCCCCGTTCGGCATGTATACCTGCCCACTCGGCTCGACCACGATAAGGTACTGTCCTGCCAGAATCACCCTGTCCTCGGGCTTCAGCTCTTCTTCATACTCATCTTCCTCCAGTTTACGCAGCGGCGTGATAAAGTATCTCTGCTCGTGCCCATGAAACGTCACTTCCAGGGTGGTGTTGTCATCCGTCATCGTCACACTGCGGACGACCCGGCGGTGTGCCTCGATGTACAGTACGTTCTCCCCGCCAACATGCCACGCTTTGTAGTGGTTCCACGCCGCCACCGGCGTCTCGTCCGAGCCGATCGGATACAACACTTTAGTGATTGGTTCGTCACCCAGCTGCGTCGAGTATTTCTCCATCTTCTCCTTGTTTTCTTCCGCTGCACGGTGCAGCCGCCATACCGCCGCCAGAGCGGCGCGGACTCGGGAGACCGTTTGCCGAATGTGCTCGTTTACTCGCTTCTCCTCAAATGTCTGGTGTACCGTCGTCTCGATGGCCTCCATGGCGGCACGCATCTTGCTGAGGTCCGACGCAAGATGACGCACCAGTTCGCGCCGTGTGATCTTGCGACCTTCAACTTTGTACGACACCGCTAACATCTGGCCATTGCTCAGCGTCGCCACGTGGTAAGTCAGCCTACCCGAACCCTTGATTTCAGGAAGGAATGTTGGTTCGCTGTTGCGACCCCCGCGGCTTAGTCGACGTGAGATGGTCAGTTTGTCTCCAAGGATGTTGTTCAGACGCGTCGACATGGTGTGCTTGGGCCGTGCGGGAAGGATGCTCTTGACCAGGGTCAGGATCGAATTGATCTCCCAGATGGCACGGTACAGTGGCTCATTGACGTGCACATCGGTGATGTCCAGGTCGAAGGAACGCGCTTCAAGAGTAGCTTCAATTAGGGCGTACTTCCGCGGTGTCATACGGGTGATGTTCTCCAGGTCCTCGATCGAGACAATGTATCGGAAACCGTTGGTGAAGACCGCGGTCACCTCGTTGGAACTGAACTAGGCGTTGAGGTTGATTGGAGGAATCTCATTGATCGTCCTGGCAGACCCCGCGTACTGCAGATTCTTGAAGATGCTCGAATCGCTGTACCCACCATCGGGCCAATTCACCACCCAGGAGAAATCATCATCACCCAGTTGCTCGATTGTACCGGGGAGGATGTATTTGTGCTGAAGGAGTCGATGAAGGAAGATATTCCAGATCACCGGCTGGTCGGCCAGATGAGGCGATGGGTTCACAAGAGGCCCGTCAAAGGCAGTGACAAGAGACTGCAAGAAGATCTTCGAGTTAATGGACATGAGAGGTAGGACCTTGAGGATGAGCAGTTCAATGTGTTGCCGCTCGGCGCGGATGGAGTATGTGACTTCAAGAAACTCGGCAAGCTCACGAAGGTCATCTGTACGGCTGACTTAGTCGAAAGGTCGTCAACACGGGGGCAAATGCACATACCATCATTCAGCAACGACAGGAGGAGAACTAGCATCTGCAGAAAGCGTGGCCGGATGAGTTGTTGTTCCTGTTTGTTGTAAGAGGCCAATGAATTGAAGTACGCAGCACTCAAGGAAATGATGTTCTTGATGCCACTGCTCGTGGTCAGGGTTTGAAACATGGTACCATGGTCCACACCATAGCGGGTGTTCTTGGACGAAATAATATGGCGTCGAGTGGACATTCGGAACAGGATCGGACTGCGGATACACAGTCTTCGAGCATCTTCAATCATCATGTCGAGTAATTTGATCTACACATCAAGTTAGCGACACGACCTCTCCCATTGATCAGAAAGAGGACCAACCGTCTCGCCACAGGGCAGGTTAGAGCCACCGCGATTGATGATCTGTCGGTAGTTGAGGATGACGGCCATAAGACTGGATTGGTCGACTTCCACCAAGAGACCTTCGAGATCCCATTTCTCCGATGACAAGGTGTTTACGATTTTCACATTATCGCTGTCAATGGTCACCATTCGATCATGTGGCTGTCGGACCGCGACCGCCCTCTGCGAGGAAGTGCTCGGTTCAATAAAGGGTCCGGTGGCATTCATGCGTTGACGTGCAGAAGCAACCACTGCAGGCGTATTGTCGGTGAAGATGATTGACATGGATTTGTCGACATCGAAGTTCTTCAACAGTGCACCCGCGGTGTTGACCCTCCAGGAGGCATCCTTCTGGTCAGGCTCCAAGTTGGTCATTTGGATCTGCTCCATCTGGTTCACCTGGGGTGTATCAGCTCCAGGTAAGAAGGTGATGCCGATCTTTGGCCGGATGGCTTCGTCATCAACTTCTGCCAGTCGAATGCCATCTTTGAAACTGGCCCGAAGATTCCCTTTGACCGTCTTCTCAAAGGCTTTGACAAGCAAATCATAGCCCTCGAATGGAGAGTAGTGACCTGCAAGTCGCTCCAACAAGTCATCTTGCTGATCCTGGATGTCATAATGCTGAGCACCAGTGAGTTGAGGCGATGTGAGGCTTGACATGTTGGCTCCACGGCCGTTCAGGCCGTGACCCGTGGAAGTCAGGATCCCGGTGTCATCCTCATAAGAACTCCGGTCATTGTCGTCCATGGCTTGGGGCAAGGTTGCGTGAAAGAGGAGATGGACTCTGTAGCCTACTTCTCGAAAGAGGAGATTGGACAAGTAGCAGAGAAACTGTATTCCCAATGCAATGAGTCTTATGTACTGATAACAAGTGGATTGACAGCCATCGTCCGGGAAAGAGTCGAACGTGACTTAGTGAGAGGAAGTTGGGTCCTCAATGGCTTGATCAAGGCCTGAAGCAGAACAGGAGTTGCATCCCGCAGACAGGAGTAGCATGCTTATCAGGGCCGGCTGACGTGGCACAGTCTCAGAGGTCGCTGCCTTTCACAGAGGCGGTTTGACCAAAGTTCAAAACGCCTCCTTTTGAGCTGCTATGCATGTACTAGGAGAAGCTGACGGACTGGGCGTTGATCGGCATCCTGAACATTACCTGTCTGCAGGCCGTAGCACGATGACTAGGCAGCTACATGTTGCAGGTTGCATGTTGCATGCCGAACACTAATCCCCTCGACGAGAGCCAGTGTTCAATTCACTGTGCCCTAAAACTAGGTTGTTGCAGCCGTGGCTTAGAATGCCAGGGGCGGGCTGCAAGGGAGTGTGACAATGCGGGCGAATGGTTGCCTTGCATCTTGTGCCTTGTTTTGAGGCTCCGACTTCGACGCCCGATTTTAAGCTCGAAGGGGGAAGGATCATCCGACGGAATAAATCGCTTAGAGTAGCTCTCTCAATGGGAATTGAAGAAGGCGGTGTTCAAACAGGGCTGTCAAGGGCCGCCCCGCGATGTTTATCTCGTGATCGGCCATGAAGGATAATGAGGCGTGGTCGGAGTTGGGCTCGGCTACGGTTTGAAGTGCGCCCCAAGTAGGCATTCCCGTGAGAAATCCTGGGTAGCTGTCGCATGGGCGCTAAAGCAGAACCAGCCAGCTAATCCTTCATGTACGTCTCCGAAGCTGCCTTGCCTGCTGGAACCGCAATCGCCCCATTTCAGCCTTGCCAGGCTCAATGGTTGTAGACCGATGTGGCGGCATGGCTGAGCAGCAGATCGAGGCCGCGGGGTGTGAAGTCCCCATCCGAGACGCATCCTGCGCTCTCTCGATACAGTACTCCGTTCCGGGGTTGGTAGATTTCATGTGAAGGTTGGACGAAGCAGCAGTTGAAGACTCGTACGAGGTCACTGGCAGCTCGAGTGCAACGAAGTCGGCTTTGGTTCGCCGTATTAAATGCCAAGGCTGCGCAAGAGCTCAAATGCTCGAACCCAGTCAATTGAACTGCAGCTTGACTTCAACATCGGCAGCAAGCAAGCTATGTCTTTATGGGCTTTGCATCTTCCCTCCGCGCACCCTTAGTCTTGTTCAAAGCACGTTGCTCAAAATGACGGTCGTCGAGGCCATTAAAGATGCCGTCGGGCTGGGCGACGATCACGGTATGCGCAGACTTCTCTTCCCCTTCGTTCCGCATCAGTAGAAAGACCTGCGACTAACACATCACACCTGAGTTACAGCTACAGCTCCCGCTCCCGCTTCCAGAGAGGCAATGTCCGAAGCCAGATTACCCATGGCCTACCGCGATAGCTGCGCGAACCTCCTGATCCCGCTTAACAAATGTCGACATGAAACGTGGTATCTGCCTTGGAAGTGCGAGGTAAGTGATGGCTCGAGTACGGACCGGCCTGGAATGCAGGACAGAAGTGACTGATTGGGCGGGGCTTGCCGATCGCAGACCGAACGACATAGCTATGAGAAATGTCAGTACGAAGAGTTCAAAAAGAGAGTCGCGAAAATGGACGAGCTTCGGGCGTCAAAAGCAGCTGCAAGCAGTGCCTAAAGAAAGTGAAGACTGGATGGTGTTTAAAATATAATTAGAATGCGAGGATGCGAGGACGAAAGGATGCAAGGACGCTGCTGTTGTATACCTGGAGAAGGATCTCTACAGTGCACCTGCAGGCGTGCGCTGAAGAAATCAAGTCAATCAAGGATGGCTGTCCAGGGCATACGCTATGTCTACACGGAGAGGACAATATGAGCGTGTCCACGAAGACAGGACGAGTCAACTTCGATGGAGGGAGCCACAGGGGGCGGCGAAGACGAGGGATGTTCCACAGACCCAGAAGGGCCCTATGCCCCAAACCAATTCATCCATCTGACGCTGCAGCGATCACGTCTTTGTGTGACGAGAGCTATCTATGATCGCTAGGCTTCGAATCAGTCAGAATCCTTGACAGTTCTGTTGCACCGCAGCTGTGATCATCTCGTAGAGGACCCCCACGCTCGCGAATTGGAGCACTGGGATTTGCCGCAGATGGTGTGATTTCGACCAATGCAGGACACGCAGTCCGGAGGTCAGCGAGCGTCTCATAGGCTCGAAACCTCGACCTCGACGCTCTGTGTGGAAGCCTCGTGCCAGTTGGCGCACTATCAGTATCTGTTCAAATGGAGTCTGGCTCTCTCTCTCCAGGCCGCGATCGTTCTTTGCGGTCCACCTGCACACCGGCAAGCCTGTGACAGTGTGTAGAACATGATATCGCCGGTGCGCACCGCACCCTCCAGCCGTGGTGATGACTAATTGAGCGGGCCAGACCACCAGCGGCATCTCTTTCCTGCCCATCCCGCCCTTCTCCTCCAGGTCTCACTTTTTTCCCGTGCACCAACCATTCCATTCCATATTACCGACGATCGACTTCGCCCTCAATCCTCCAGGATCTCTAAGATCGTCATTTCCTAGCCATCGTCGTCGTTCTCGTCCTTGTCCTGCGTCTCTCGCCTCCTCGCGCCGGACCTACAGGGCTAGACCGTCCCCGCGAGTCGAATTCTTTTCTTGCCGGAGGGAAATTTGCGACCGACGCCACACGACTGGCCGAATTTTGCACCCAGACCACACCCATCTGGGAGATAATAATAGGAAGCCGTGACGAACCTGCCAAACTCATTAGACGGCCCGATCATGGCCTCTTTTGCCCTCCCCTGATATCGTCGACGTCCAATTGCGTCCTGTTTTCCATTCACAAGAAAGCCGGCCTCGCCCCGATGGAGTAGTCTCACTCCGCTGGCGCTCGTTCCTGTACATATTCCGCCCGAGTCTAAGTCTCATTCGATAACCGGGGGTGTGTCCGCGTCATGGGTCTTTTGTAGGTTCCAGCATGTATCAGACTGTCATCACACATCCTCACACTCGCGCAGAGCATTAGGCACGCCATTAAGCTGGCCAGAGGCGAAGAAAGCCGCAAATCAAGTAAGAGAATGGGGGATCGAGGTAAAGAGCCACTGCTGGGATGTCCTCGTCGTGCAACCAGATACTGATGCCTTCCAGCAATTACTCACTATATGGCGGAAGGCCAAGAGCAAAGAACGTGATGCGCTCCTTTGGGGCGACGAGGTAAGCTTTCATACATGTCACATCGAGCGGACGGTAGACTAAACGGCGTCCCTCAGATTGAATATCTCGTCGTTGCGGTGGACGAGGAACAAAAGAAGGTGCGACTCTCGTTATGCCAGGCCGAGGTCTTGAATGAGCTGGCACGAGACACCGAGTTGGCGAAGGAGGATACCGTGGTTCCCGACTTACAAGAGGATGCTGTGTGAGTCGATCATCCCACGCCCTCTCTTCGCCTGTCTCACTAACTTTCCTATCTAGTCAGAGCGGCACCCTGCCAACCTTCCACCCCGAATTTGGCCGCTTCATGCTGGAGGCGACTCCGGGCAAGCCATGGGGCATTGGATTCAAGGACTTACTTGACGTCGAGTCTGACATGAAAACCCGACGAGTCATCGCCAAAGCCCACATGGACCCGGACCAATATCCCATCACCCTAACAACATTCCCTCGTCTAGGGACACTGGACGACTATACCTCGCCGTACTATCCTCCCTCCGGTCCGATGTTACGATCGCAGTTCGTCCCCGATGAAATCGCCAATCCACACATCCGCTTCCCCACGCTGGCTGCCAACATCCGCGCGCGCAGAGGACGAAAGGTCGAGATCAACGTGCCCGTTTTCCACGACAAAAACACGCCAACCCCGTTCAGCGACCCGACCGTCAACTACGACCTTCACAACTGGCCGGAAGACGACGATGTGCGCAAGGGCGCCGTCAAGCCTGACTGTGTTTATATGGATGCTATGGCGTTTGGGATGGGCAGCTGCTGTCTGCAAATCACCTTCCAGGCCAAAAACATCCGTGAAGGCCGGATGCTCTATGACCAGCTCTCCCCGCTAGGGCCCATATTGCTGGCCCTCACTGCCGCCACGCCGATCTACAAGGGGTTTCTGGTAGATACCGATGTACGGTGGAACCAGATTTCTCGCGCCGTCGACGATCGCACCCCAGAAGAACTCGGCGAGGCGCCTCTGGAGCATGACCGCTGGCGCATCCCGAAATCCCGCTACGCCAGCAACAGCACGTACATCGCGGAAGATCCGCGCCTACGACCAGAATACATGGACCCACAGCTGATTGTCGACGGAGCGCTGAAGCAGAAACTGCTCGATGCCGGCATGGACGAGCTACTGGCCACTCACTTTGCACATCTCTTCATTCGCGACCCGATCGTGATCTTTTCCGAGGATCTGAAACAGCTGGATCCTGAAGGATCAAACCACTTTGAAAACATCCAGAGCACGAACTGGCAGCACATGCGGTTCAAGCCTCCGCCACCGGACGCGGACATTGGATGGCGGGTCGAGTTCCGCAGCATGGAGATCCAAATTACGGATTTTGAAAACGCCGCGTTCAGCATCTTCATCGTACTCGTGACACGGGCGATCTTGAGCTTCGATTTGAACTTCTACGTTCCCATCCCACGCACTACGGAGAACATGGAGACCGCGCATATCCGAGACGCGGTCACGCGGCAGAAGTTCTGGTTCCGAAAGGATCCATTTCCCCGCCGAAGCCCCCGGCAGTCTCCGGTGTTGAACGGAATTGGTGAGTCAGATGGCACACTAGACCAGAACCAAGGCCTGGACACTACAAGAACGTCCAGCAACTGCCCCCAAACCCCCCTCCCTTCCTATGGACCGGTCGAGGATGAATATACGTTGATGAGTATCGACGAAATCATCAACGGCAGCCACGCCACGACATCGACAGGTGACGGTCAAAGTGAGGGATTCCCCGGTCTGATCCCCCTGGTGGAATCGTATCTCGACAGCGTCAACATCGACGTGGCCACACGATGCGACCTGGAACGCTACCTCGACCTCATCCGGAAACGCGCCAATGGGACATTATGGACGGGCGCCAAGTGGCTGCGCGAGTTCGTTCGGTCACATCCGGATTACAAGTTCGACAGCGTGGTGAGCGAGCGTATCGTGTATGACATGTTCAACGCGGTAGAAGAAGTGGGCAAGACCGAGGGCAAAGACGGGGCTACGGGGTGGGAGATGTTCAGTGCGATAGAAAGGAAGAGGGGTCTCGATGATTAACGATGACGGACAGACTGGTACCTACCTACCTACCTACCTACCTACCTACCTGTATGAATGGCACCGGCACCGAGGAGGAATCCGATTAGACGGTGACCACTGACGACCATCATATTGGCCATGGTTGGTTGAATGGTTGAATGGTTGAATGACTGATTGAGCCCTGGACGCCGCCGTGATTGGTGAGCCGGAGCCGGGTATAGACAACAAGAAGAGCACCTGCATGCATGATAGATGAGTAACAAGGGGGCTGGGGCCTAAGCCGTAGCCTTGGGTTCCGTTCCGCCTCACGACGAGGCTGTGAGAAGCTGTTCTTCGCTTGTCCGGGTTCGTTGAGTTGGTGGACATGTCATATTTACAGTACAAGTAAAGACTAACTTATAAGACTGTCTTTTCTCTCGGTCGAGGCTATGGCGATGGCTATGATGTACCTGTCCAAGGCAAGGCGTTACATGTCGTTCATTTGAATGCAGCATCACGCATTACGACGTCCTGCGGCGTCCTGCCCAACCATGTGCATACCTATATGCAACCTATATGCAACCCTCGATTCTGGCCCGGCTTCTTCTCTGCGACTAGCAAGGGCTCCGTTAGGTAGTCCCCAGTCTTAGGCCGAGTCAGCCCTCCATTCTCACACCAGACAAATGGCTTGTCCAACGAGGGAGCACTCCAATTATCGACGGTTTTGCAGGCCCCGACGGCGTCATTTCGGCCTCGATCGATGCTGATACAGGTCTAACAGACAACCAGCCGTAGTGAATCAGCAAAACTTGGGTCAGAACAACGATTTGTCATCCGATCCCGCGAGCTGACATTAACTGGGGGGTTTCAGCTTGCTCGAGTCGAACTGGGATTAAGTAGTACAATGCTTCGCTGTACACTCTCCCACAGTCCACAGTTTTCTGTCTGTCGGGGTCGTGCGCCAAAATCGCCTTTTGCTGCTGTCATGGGCGATGTCCGGCCGTGCAAAAATGCAGCTTGACTGGATCGGCCTGGCAGGTCATTTTAGTCCCGGCAGGTCATTTTAGACATCGCGTAGCGCTATAACAAGCAGGGTGTTATTGCGATGGCGTGCCGAGCATGGCAAGCAGCGTCAATGACATAGCCATCGAAGAAGCTTGTTGATGAGCCTGGGAAGAAACTTCTTGACCAGCTTTTCCACATCATCGTTCTGTCCCTGTCCCTGTCCCTGACCTTGATGTTGGGACTGTTGGTGGGGGTGTGGAGGACGCTGCTGATACGACTGTTGATGTCCGTAACCTTGCTGCTGTTGGCCGCCGGTATACGGTTGCGATTGCGATTGCGGTTGTTGATACCCTGCCCAGTTGTTCATCGCCTGCGTGTCCACGGCGCCGCCAGTCAGATCGACATAGATTCTGCCCTCGTTGGGTTCGACGTGATACTGCAATCCCAGCTCGTGACAGACCTGCTCGACGCGAGGCTTGATTTTTTGGACATGGCCCTCGCTGTGGTTCCCCTTGCCCACAATTACGTGTAGGTGGTTCTCTCCATGCGCTCGAGCATATCGGATTCGCTCCTCCAGGATGTCTTCCGCCTCTTCAACATACTGACCGTGCAAGTCGATCGTGTCGGGAGGAACTCTGCCGGGAGCGTTGTTCTCTCGAAAGATAAAGTCCGAAGCTTGCTTGTTGTACTCGGCCATCTTTCTTCCGTGCGCCTTGCCCTCCTCGGAGAGCGCATGGGCTGCTGCGCCATCACCCTTCTGGTATGCTTCTTGCGATCGTGCGGCAAACGAAGCCCGCTTGCCGGCCTCTTGCCGCGCGAGATCTCGTAGTCTGTCGTATTCCCGTTCAGCTGCCTCGGATTGATTGTTGTGGTTGAAGGCTAAACAGCGTGGTTAGCTACAGTAAGTACACGACAGGAACCAAAAGGGTATGTTGCTCACGTCTTGTGCCTATTCGGGCCGCATGCTGGGTAGACATTTCGTAAGCCATGTTGGCGACAGCGCCTCGGCTATGGAAGTGCTTCGTGGAGATAGACGAGCGAGGCGATTGACCGTGGGAACCTGACGAGAAGCTCCAAGCCAACGGATTCGAGTATGCAGCTTGTACTGTAGCTGTAGGAGCTTGACTGGACTCCCCGTTTCTGTCATGTCGTCTGACACGGTCAGGACTGCGGGGACGAGGGTCAGGCTTGCGGGGGACTTTCTGTCAGACAGCGTCATTATTCAAGCCACTCATCCTCTCCCGTCTCCCTTTTACGTCGCAATAAAGAGCGGACAGACAAATACAAACAGATGGGGCTTTGATTCGCTGGTGTGTCAATCACTACATCTAGCATCAGACCCCAGGCAAGCTGCTCTCGTAGCAGGTGGCCAGCTCCCTCAACGCCCAGCCCATTCGCGGCGTCAGTCCCCAGACCCAAGTATCATCATAGAAGCCTGCCCAGTACCGAGCCAGTTTGGCTGCCAAACACCCGGAAGCTTGATCCCCTGCACCATCGTCGAGATCGGTCAGGAGTTCTCGAATGCTCTGCATCGTTTGCGCTTCCCGTTCGCCCACAGTTCCGGTGCTCCCTCCGCGGGTCTCAAGTTCGATCGCATATAGCCATTTGGTGACGAGCAGAGCTGTTATTCGACGTCAGTTCCAAAGCCACGAACACGAGACTTCATTGCTTACCCGCATCCCACCCGGCAAGAGCATGCCCTATCGCCCAGGTCAAGGCTGCCGTCTTCTTGACCAGCAGAGTCCCTGATTTGTAGGGTATCAACAATCCCTCAAATGCCCGGCTGACAGCTCTGGTCACTCGGTCACTGCGGTCTTGCGGCATTGCAACAAAATCTTCAATCGAGGCCACTAGTTCGGCCCGGCTCTCTTTCAGGAGAATCATCGAATCCGCCCCTCCAATACCAGCAAAAGTGCGGCAGTAGCTGACTCGCAGCAGTGCCAGGCAATTGAACAGCAGAGGTCCATCGGCCTCGGACCAAGCATAGTCCGCGTCGGAACGGACTTGGGTGATAAGAGCCCGACATCTGGACAATGCAGCTTCAGTCTGAACCAAGAGCTGCGGTTTCTGTGCCTCTGCAGAGGATCCGTGACCGGAAAAATGGCCCAGGGAGTAGGAGCCTTGGGTAATGTGCCAGATCTGGATGGAGACCGCATTGATGACAACACTCACTGCGAATGGAGACCATGCCCAGCACTCATCAGGTACGCCTTTGGATGGATTTGCGCACATCAGACTCGAGACGGCGTCTCTCAAGGACATCGACGAGCTCTTTCCCGTCCACGCGGCAAGTTCATGCCACTTTTCTGCAGTGGAGGCATCCCACAGGCATTGCTCGCATGGCATTTCGAGATACCCATCTGAGACGATCGAGTACCCAGGCGGAATCCCATAGGTCATTGTCACCAAGTTGCCAAACATGATATGGCCGTACAGCAATCTGTAGGGAAGTGTCAGCACACTTTAAGGACGCCACCGGTATCGCTCGGACTACCTCTTGACGGTCTCTCTCTCGATCCACTCTTCCCACGACAGGGACTCCAATCCAGCCTTTCGAGGCTTTGCGGCTAGGGCCAATTCGCGGTAATCCTGCGACGTGATCAGCAGGGAACCAAGGCGGGACCTAGAGAACTCACGATCAGGAACTCGCCAAGTTGCACAATCGACTTTGCAATGACCTCCGGGTCTCCACTGAAGCAAGCGAACATGGCCAGCAGAAGCCGCGTCTGACTTGGCCATACATATTGCTGATACGATGCCGGCTTTTCCACCGAAGGCTGGCTCCAATCCTCCAGAAAGCGAGGCTTCTTTGGGGCTTGTCCACGGCGGTCAACCGTGGCACAGAGTGCCTGGCCAGCCGCCAGGTACAAGGACGCAGCCACTTTCCTCTCCAGGCGGTAAAGAGCTCCGATGGCACAGATGACTAAAACCAGGGGCGAGGGCGTGCTTCCGAGATCCATAGTGTGAAGGTGAAAGATTGGCATGTGAACATGGAAGGCGTCGACATATGTTCGAAGGCACTTGCGTAAAGCAGTTGTACTTGGCAGGCGGAAGCTGTGCAACTGTTCGGGAGACAGCCGACGGGAGAGGTCCTCTGAAATCGTCGATCGCATTTCATCGGTGAAAGTGAGACTCCCTTGCCTGTCAGATACTGGCTTCTCCAACTCGGGAGATTGATATGTGCCGACTCCGCTGAGGACGCTTGTCGAGGTAATTTTGGACTTCTGACAATCAGGCTTCCACCCTTGGCCAAGCCCGGAGGTTGGTGAGTTGCCTGGTTGCGAGGTGAGTCGGCTCGAGTCAACAAGTTGAGGATCTGATGAAGTCGAAGTCGGTACAGATGCTTGGTGAAAGTCATAGTCCTGCATCGAAGTTTGGCTTGAGGTGGAGAAATTTTCCAGTGGCGACCATCCGTCTATATTGCCTATCAATGGTGGAAGTGCACACGCCTCCACTTGTTTGGGATGCAAGCCTGTAAAGGGGTCGAAGAAATTAAGGAAATCGAGGTCTCCGTCGAGCTCTGGTAATGGCATGGAGGTGGGAAACGTGCGCATCCTGTCGATCTCAGGTATAACCACGCCAAAGTCAGTTGCCTCAAGCATCGTTGTCGCTGAAAGGTCCATCCTAGCGGCCGTGTCGGGGACAATCGGTGGGCTTATCTGTGACCCCATCGCCAGGTCAACGGTGCTGGACTGCTGGAACACCTCGTGAGATGAGCCTGTTCCCTCAGGCTCTGCATCTTGGATAGTAGTCGACGACACTGTGGGCTGCGTTGCCGCTTGCTTGGAGATGATAGTCTGTTCTCCATCTCGATCTGAGGGGGGTTGGATTTGGTGGGTTTCGGCTAGGATCAATGCTTCATCGCTCAGTTCTTCCGACGAAGAATTGGCCGATGGCACTTCGTTCGCTACTTTCTTTGTTAGAAATTAACACGAACAAAAGACAGAGGGAGCGCACCAGATGTTTGTGTTGCAGACCTGGCTTTTTTGGGAGGCGGCTCCTCGGTCGCGTTGGCAAGCTGCTCAGGCGAGTGTAGAGTCCTTTCGTGGCGAACAAGCAGGTCTCTGCAGAGGGTGATTGTCAATTCAAGGACTATAGTAGGAGAACGACTCGGGGAGAGTGAGGGTACCTGCGACTGTATCGTCGTCGACAAACTCGGCACGCAAACGGCTTCTCTTGGGTGTCTACGCCTTGTCAGTCAATGACGGGGAGGCATTTGGGGCCCGAGCTGGACTTACGGCCTCGTTGGTGGCGGATACAATGCTCACTTCGCTTGAAGGCTCTCGAACAGACGTTGCATACATGTGTCCTCTTGCCCTTGCCTGACTCCCCTTTGGCGAGGTCCAACTTGGGAAAGACGATGGTCGAGGTGCCGATGATAGCCATGATGAGAGCAGTAGAGAGTGTGATGTAGGATAGAAAGTCTGGAGGACAAGCTTCAACCCCTCGAGTGCTAGGGACCCGGAGATCCCCCACATGTGCGCAGGGTCTGCAGTACGCAGCCGATGCCAGGCCAAAACATGGGGCAAACTGCGGAGGAAGAGATTGCGGGACGACAAGCCGGTGGAGAGGGACGGCAATGTGCACAGCCTCGTGCGGAGATAATGCCAGCTATGTGAACAGTATGTTCATGTGTTCGAGGGCCGTGTGTCGGTCGACGGTATCAATCGCACCATGTAAATCCCGCGACCGAGCTCTCCCCTGATGACACGGTCAATGCTAGCACCAGGGGTCAACATTTAATCTCCAGCTCGCTGAACGAACCTCCGTTCCTTCAGGTTACAAAGCCGTAGAAAGGTCAACGACCAGTTCGTCTCCCTAGTCCTCCGTTCTAAATGAGCAGCGTCCAAACCGCCAGAGATTGATGGAAAGGCTTTCTGTATTCTGGTCCGCATTCCAGAGCACCGAGAGCGAAGGATGAGTGGAAGGTGCTATCTTCTAGGGCCAGCGTTGGTCGAACAGATGGTTCAACGTCTTGACCGCACCTCGTTTTCGGACATGCTATCCGAGGTCTTCAAAGGCGGTCGAGGCTCGACCGTACAGGACTAGATCATCCAGCTGATTTGCACTTGCTGCAGCCCTCTGTCGTCTTTTAATCGCCATCGTCCTGCACTCAGGGCCGTGACGACGCCGAATGCGGCAAATGTGTATTACCCCACATGGCCAGGCCATCTGCGCAAGGCTGGCGTGGGGTTGGAAGCATTTCCGTTTCGGTGCAGAAGGCGACCGGGGTTTTCTGGGGCTCTTTGTTTTTTTGGGGCTTAGGAGGCCTCTATCCTAAGCCTTCTCTGCTTTTTGAGTACGCCGAAGAGGCAAATGTCAGCAATATTTGTTAACATCTTTGTTCAGACCAGCTTGGTCCGAAGCGAAGCGAGGCTGGAATCGTGCTGAGGCAGCGGGTGACATGTCACACTTCCGGGCCGCTGATGAGAAAGGAATACACAGATTATTAGAAACGTCGATATATATACCTGAATAATTAGTGATATCTGTGATGCATGTTGCCGCCTAGGCACAGCCAGTGTCTGATCCAATGTCTGTGGACCTGTATCTGATATCCACGGTCTCGAAGTGCCAATGGGAATCTGATGAGGCCATCGGCAATGGGCAGGCAGAGGCCTCGGAGGCCTCTCCCCAGTTCGTAATACTGTTGAGGTGCCAGGTACGGATACTGTGTGTCCCCTACGGAGATGGCCCTTGTCTAGTGCCGTCACTTATCCGGCCTGATGAGCAGACGCACCGCTTGTTTCGCTGTGGGAAGATCGTCTGTCCGCTTTCGTCGCTGGTTGCAGTCATTCCGGGGCGATCATTGCCCAGATGGGCGGGAGAAACGCCATTCCAAGACAGTGGGCGCTTGAGCTTGCAGCTGGGATGCCATCAAGACGGAGTTTGACCTCAATCCCGGGGTCGAGTGATCAAATCAGAACAGTCCAAGGCGGCGCAGATCGAGACGCGGCAGGCGAGTGCAGCTTAGCTGGATGTGATTTGACAGGTGCCACGGGAAGTCCATTGGTGGCGTTGGATCTTCACGGCAGAACACGGCAAATCGTCCAGCTCCCACTCAAGAACGGGCTGTTGCTATTACGGGTCCCCGGGAGAATGCAGCTAGGTTGCAGCCTGCAGGCCTCCCTACCCGCGCATCGAAAGCTCCCAAGCCCCCAGAAATCATTGAAAGTTAGAGGTGCAGCACAGTGGGCGTCTCCAGGGGTCCCCGAACCAGAGCCATCGTACCAAGACAGGACACAGGGAACCGGAATCGCACTGTAGTTCGACATACGGAGTACCTCCGTACTTGCGGTTGACCGTTGCCCTTTTGATGGGCTTATACGAAGCGGACGGAGCACCTGATGCACCCGCATCCAGGTCCAGATCGACGTTCCGACGGCTGTCACCAGGCCCTTTCCACAGAGCTGGTACTCACGCAGGGGTGCAGGTGATTGTTTCAGGCCGTGGATTGATTGTCCGAGTGTATCCGTACAGAATACCTAGCTATATCGACAAGGTGTTGGAACTCTCTCGTGGCATGACTAACAACAGCAAGCAGAAGCGTTCTTTGGGTCGACAGTGGCCAGGTCTACTCCGTTCTGTCTAGTGTATGGTATATTCGAGAGGCAAAAGACGACGACTAGCGGCTGCTCGAGCCTCTGTGCCTGAAGGATCCAAGCTGGCGAGACTGGGAAGATCCATTAGTAACCTGATACTCTAGATATACCATACAATTTCAAAGTGTCTCGCCATCGACTCGCTTGAGGACGCCGTTGATGATAGTCCCCATCTCGGCATCAGTGTCCAATGTCCATGTCTCCGTATTAACGTTTCTTCACCCGTCAACGAGCAAGCGGGGGAGTCGGCTGCAGTTATAAGGGGTTTCCGGATACGCTAGATCGTTTGATGTGCGGAGGAGTCAGCGGTGTAGAAAACTGTTCCAAGCTGGAGGTCAGCAGCGGCTCCCTACTACCCAGCACCTAGCACCTACCTAGTACCTGGATAGCCTCATTCTCGCTAACGGCGAACGTACCGACTCGTTGGCAGCGCTTAGGGAGTAGGGCTGTCTATTACTAAACGCTGCGTTCGTGTAAAATTGTCTGCGCATCTGTTTGATTGTTGTCGAGACTTGGGCCCGAGTCTTACTCCGTACAGGATGTTCGATGGGGCGTAGGGGCCTTGGGTTACGGCGGAGCCCGCATTTGCCCCTGCGCCAGAACCAATCTAGAGTAATGCTGGAAGCCGGATAGCCTCGTAGGTGCGACCCAGTGGGCAATCTCTGGGTGTTCGAGGCCAGAGCCAACCTCAGTTGCCTCAACGAGGGTCGCATCTGCCAGGAAGGGTGTCGGTGACTCTGGTCGACTGGCTGGCGTTGCTGGAGTGGGCCGCTTCATGCTTGACGGAGGCACGGAAGAGGTCGTCGTGATGGATCTGGTGGATGACAGAGGACGAAGACGAATGCATCCGTCGATGGCCAATGTTAGTGTCACCACAGCCGCTGGAGAAGGCAAGGAATCCGTACATAGCACATAGCACATAGCACATAGCACATAGCACATAGCTGCTGTTACTATGTTCGGTACTCCGTACTCGTCTTGTTGACATGGCCGACGACTGACATGGCCCGTTTGTCGTCCGTGTCACTTGCGAGCTTGCAGCTGGCGGAAAAGAAGTGCCCAGTGTGTCGACGCCTGAAGCCTGACAGGGGGTTGAGGAGGTTCTGGGTTCTCTCCCAGTGGCCACTGGGCCCCGGTGCCGTTGATGGGCTCCGTAGGCTCTGGCACTAGGCGCTCTCCAGGCTAGCCGGGGGGCACTAAAGGCAGGCTAACGCTTACCCGTAACTCTGAAGCCCGGACCTGCCACCTTGGACCTGACCCGGGTCCCTTAGCTGGGCTTAGGAGGCTGACTTGGGACTCCCTGCGGCGCCTTCTACGTGTGTTACACCCACCCCCGTCATTTCTGGGCTGCTCCTTGCAAAACTGCACCTGTCCTTCTTGGGTGCACTACTGCTGCTAGTACTAGACTCACACACACACCCTTCTCCATTGATGATGCTTCGACTCTCCTGCCTCGCTTGGGATGGGCTTTCGCCATCCATTATTATTGTCCTTCATCCATCGTTTCATCCCCATTTCACTCCCTCCGATCACCGTCGGCACTGTGTCCTGTTTGACACCTCTTATACGCAGTTGCAGCGTGTCACGAGAGAAGAAGGCGACGCACCGGCCACCCTCGACACTTCGTTCCCTGACACTGGCACCCGCCCCGTCGCTCGCGCCGTCCAGCTCACGGATCGACGCCAGTGCTTCCACTTTCGCCCTCTGCCGTGCTGATCACCCTTGGGTTTTCTCTCACTACCAACCTCACGTCTTTTGGGTGATTCGGCGGGTTCACACTTCCCGCTGCACACGTTTTGCTGCCATCCTGCGGCACCAGACCTCGACCGAAGGTGAGCATCAGAGTCTGTAAAATTCAACTCGTCGGTATAGATCGGCTTGCGACTTCACAGCCTCCCCGTGGGCCAAAGTACCAGCTTTTCCGCTCCTTCGTACTGACTCGGCCAGCTCTGGTTGTAGGTTCGAACCCCCGAGCCTGAAATCGAAACGCGGTTCCTTCCTCCTCTATCTCTTGTGGCCGGCAGCCATGGGGTGCGGTGCGAGCAAAGAAGACACCGCCGGCAAGGCAAGGAACGATGAGATTGAAAATCAGCTCAAGAGGGACAAGATGGCCCAGCGCAACGAGATCAAAATGCTTCTACTCGGTACGTTCAGGTCCAGGTCCTGGTATACCATGTCACGATCACGTCTAAACTCAGGACAGGCGCTGGTGAATCCGGAAAATCTACAATCCTCAAGCAGATGAAGCTCATTCACGAGGGGGGCTACTCGCGAGACGAACGCGAATCGTTCAAGGAAATCATCTTCTCCAACACAGTGCAGTCTATGCGCGTAATACTAGAGGCCATGGAATCCCTCGAGCTGCCTCTTGATGACCCTCGAGCTGAATATCACGTCCAAACCATCTTTATGCAGCCTCCGCAAATCGAAGGAGAAAGCCTTCCTCCCGAGGTTGGAGCTGCAATCAAGGCTCTGTGGCTGGATGCAGGAGTTCAAGAATGCTTCAAGCGGTCAAGAGAATACCAGCTAAACGATTCTGCCAAATAGTAAGTTGTACCCAAGATCGGCCTCGTGGGATCGTTCTCTTACCCATCTTCAGCTATTTCGACTCCATCGACCGCATCGCTGCCCACGATTACCTTCCCAACGACCAGGACGTCCTTCGGTCTCGAGTCAAAACGACCGGTATCACCGAGACGACATTCATCATTCAGGATCTCACCTACCGTATGTTTGACGTCGGTGGTCAACGGTCTGAACGAAAGAAGTGGATCCACTGTTTCGAAAATGTCACCACAATTCTCTTCCTAGTCGCCATCTCGGAATACGATCAATTACTCTTTGAGGACGAGACGGTCAATCGAATGCAGGAGGCGCTCACCCTGTTCGACAGTATTTGCAATTCCAGATGGTTCATCAAGACTAGTATCATCTTGTTCTTGAACAAGATTGACAGGTTCAAGGAGAAGCTCCCCGTCAGCCCCATGCAAAACTACTTCCCGGATTATGAAGGTTAGTCTCTCAATCCAGCCGTTCGCATCGTAGGCGGTCGTCGCTCACTATATCCTCTAGGTGGCCCTGACTACGCTGCGGCGTGTGACTACATCCTCAACAGATTCGTGTCGCTCAATCAAGCCGAGACGAAACAAATCTACACGCACTTCACCTGTGCCACTGACACCACCCAGATAAGATTTGTCATGGGGGCGGTCAACGGTATGTCACCTGCCACCTGTCCCGAACGATTGGAGATCTGACTTGGATATAGATATCATCATTCAAGAGAACCTTCGAATGTGCGGTCTCATATGATGTCAAATGGGCATGGTTCACGACTCTTTCAAATCCGGTTGCCGTTTGTCTGTGAACCGGGACGAATGGCCAACCGACCTTTCGGGATGGCTGGAGTGATTTTTTCCAGATGCGACTGTCCACTTGGACATGTTGCGCCTTTCGACTTCGACACACTGTGTATATGCCACTCCTGACCTCCCCCTCCCCCCAACTCGGCCAGGCAGGTCCTCTTTGGCAAGTGGGTTATTGCACTTGAATTCGCAGGCAGGGGTCCCGCGAACTCGACATTGGCTCTTTGCACCTATTCCTGTACTGTGGCCTGTGTTTCGTCAATTGCAAGGAAGATGGATGTTTATTCTCTTCATTCTCGCAGGCCTGAAATGAAATGGAGCGTTCACAGGTTTTTCATGGTTGGGCTATGCAGGGGGCGTTGTCGAGTTAGATTTCCAAAACAGAAAAAAGAAACTAGCACTAGCCGTTGTGTGTACATCAGTTTCCAGAGAAGACATATGCAACACGACTGTGAATCCGTCCATTGTTTTCTGTTTCTTCACAAACATGAGGTTGGGGGGGGCCTAAGCATTGTGATTGAGATGTGCAGAGCAAGAATGAACATGTGTACTCCGTAATTATGTACAATGAGGGTGCTATGGGCTCGATGCTCTATGCTCAACCGACCCCTCAAGCCTCGCTCACTCTGCCGACATGGCCCTGGCTCTTTCCTCCAACCGGGCAGCTTGTCTCATTTCTTCTTCCGTGGGCATATTGACCACCATGAGGTACAAGACATTCTCGCCAATGATCCTCTTGACGAATTGGCCGCTGGTCCCTCCGACTCCCGTGCCTTCCTTGCCGGCCTGTCGACCCAACTTGAAGGGGAGGGCGTTGCCGGCGCCGCCGTCTCGCAGGGCCTTGGCCCCCTTGTACAGGTAGCCTCCGGTGATGACGTTGAGCGAGCCGCCCTTGTTGATGGGGTGGTTGGGGTCGGCGAAAATGCTGGAGAATTTCTCCTGCGGGAGGATGTTGAGGCGTGAATCGGGGTTGTTGTGCTCGAACTGAGCGCGCGCGCGTCGGTCTCGGTAGTCGCTCATGAAGGCGCCGGCGCGCTTGAACGCATTCTGCTTCTGCTCCGGGTTCGCGGCGTCGAGGGCCGGGAAGACCAGCGGCGCGCACTCTGGCAGCTCGGCGTCGCCGTAGGTCTTGCCGCTGGCGGTGCGGAACTTGGTGCGCTGGCCCGAGTTGCGCGACATGATGGACGAGGCGACACTTTGCTTCATGTCGACGCCAACCACGGACTCGGACGAGGTTGGCTTGTACGTCATGAGAAGAGCGTAGAGGCCGCGCGGTTTGAATAGCTCTTCGTTCATGCTCTCGAGGTATTTGTTGATCTCCCGAGTATTGCGCAGCCGGCGTCCCGCCTCGATGCTGGTGTGCACGGCGAATGCGGCCAGATGTACTGCCGGATTGACCGTGGCTGCCGCGACCGTGTAGGTCAGCACCCCGGCCGCGATGGATAGGTTGACGGCGTGAAAGTAGCCTTCGCCCTGGGATGCATTAGCAGTAGAACGCGGAGAAGAAATCGTGGCTGGTAAGAAAGATACCTTGACGGACTGTTCGAAGTCGGCCAGGAACTGGAGCCAGGTCGCCTGGTCGATCCCGCACCCAGCGAGATCAGGTGCGTACGCTCGAACGAAGCCTTTGGATTTGCTCTCTGGCCGTCTTTGCGGCAAGATGACGGGACACGGCAGTCCTGGTGACTGTGAAGGGCTGGCGAATTGTTGAGCTTCGACGTTGGGAGGTAGAACCACCATCTTAATCTGGGTGTCGGTCTCGGTACCATCTTTGAGTTGTTCTTGCGCTTCATCCCGAAGCCATTCATCGTCGTCATCCTCGACAAAGCCGACAGGTGACGACGACGACGACGATAATGTTGATGATGATGTCGAAGACCTTGAGCAATCTTCTGATGGTTGCAGGCTTCGGCTTGTCGCTTCTTTCTTCTGCTTGTGGTGAGCATATGCTTCAGTTGCAACACCGAGTATGTTGACGACGCCTTTAGCAAGAGGCATGACTGAGGATTGAGGATCGAGGATAAAATTTGAATGGCTCTGGAGATAGGAGACGCAAGCAGACAGACAAATAAATAGACAGATCGAAGACAAAGTCTGGAATAGCGAGCACTGGAAACTCCTTTGGCCATGGCCATTGTATTAAGGTATATATACGCAGCAGATCACATACCACCCCTGCCCATCTCTTTGATCACCATGCCAGTGGCTCTGCATGGCCACGATGGCCGCAGTTTGGGCGCCTGATCGGCATTGCGGCTTGAAGATCGTCCAACGCTGCTCTGCTTGCATGTGTAGAGTGTGTCGTCCCGTCTGATTCGAGTGCAGGGAGTAGGAGGTAAGTGCAGACAGGGAGCATGTTAGGTGCATCTAATGAGTAGTAGAGGTAGGGGTGGTAGTGATGTCCCGCTGTCCAGGATCGTCAGTGACGGGCTTACCTCCCCCGCGCCAAGACAGTGCTGGTCCAATAGCGAGCTGCTGAATCCGAGCTCTCGGATTCCCTTCTTTCTTTGTCCAAAACCTTCAGCCCTCAGCCTTCAGCCCTGTGTCGTCATGGCGCCGCGCCCCAGACACCGCAAATCGAGGCGAGGCTGTGTCAACTGCAAGAACCGCAAGGTGAGCAACCCCCCAAACCTCAGTGTTTCATTTCACGTTGCTGACTAGGTATCTTACAACTTGGTCCCTACTTAGGTCAAGTGTGACGAAGCCACGCCACACTGCACGGCATGCCAGCGTCGCGGTGAGCCGTGCTCATACAGTTACCCATGGAGTCATCATGCCAGGCTCACGCCGACGCCGATGCCGATGCCTGCGCATCGACCTAGCACGACCACGCAAGCTCTACCAGCAGAAGCAGAGGTAGAGGACAATGCCCTGAGGACCGAGGCTCAGGCTTCAGATGACCCTGACCCAGCCTTGGCCCTCCCCCCCGCCGCCGAATCGGACCAGTCTGGCCCACGCTTAGAACCTCAAGATCGACGACTGCTTGAGCTGTATCTGCTTCACCACTATACCACGGTAGTGGCGCCGCTGTTTCCGACAGAAAGCGGGCAAGCGTCCCAGAGGCCAATCTACTCCGTCGAGGCAGTGAGGCTGGCGTTTCAGCACGAGTGCCTGCTGGCCGCCATCTTCGCCGTATCGTCGCTACACATCGCCTTGGAGGTGATCGAAGGCCGCGTCACATACAGCAATGAGCATTCTCTAGACGTCGAACCGGGGCAGGCCCGAGGAGGCGACCTCGTAAAAACGCACCCTGTCCCCGCGGCGCTTTCCCACGTCAACATGCGCGAAACGCATCACTTCTACCTTCAATCGGCCCTCCAGTTTCAACAGCAGGCTCTGATGGCTATTTCCGCGGCCAACGCAGAGTCTCTGGCCTTGACCTCCATTCTGATCTCGATCGCCGCTATGCATCTGCAAGAAAGCTCGGTCGCCTATCGTCCGCCTACACAGTATCTCAACTTGTCTCGTGGCATTCGCTCCACCGTCACCGCTGCGCACTCCATGTCGTTCCACGGTCACATCCTATCAGACCTGCTCTCAGCCGACCGGGTCAAGTATACGCCTGGGCGCTCCGACATGGACGTTCTCTTTGACCCTGTCAATGTCGGCCCGTTTGCACCTATTCTTGAATTCCAGAAATGCCTGACAAGTGCTCCGAGAAACGGGCCCGGTCCCGTCTTTCCCGGAACCTCAACACCACCGGAGATACAGTCGACTCTCTCACAGACCGTCGCCCTAGTTGGCTCCATCCATGCGGCCTTCCTGCGCGACGAGCCGCCCTACCAGCTCTCGCGCCGCGTGACGGCATTTCCAACCCTGGCCCCGGCGGCGTACCTATCTCTAGTCGCATCTATGCATCCCTGCGCCCTGGTAATCCTCGCGCACTACTTTGCCATGACCACGCCTTTGGCAAGACACTACTGGTTCTTCCGCGGAGTGGCACAGCGAGAGGTCCGAGGAATCGCGGGCGCTTTGCCAACAGAATGGGACTGGGCCATGTCGTGGCCGTCCAAGGTGTGCGAGACCGGAGACGTAGTCGGTGAGGGCACAGATGAGATTTTGAGGCAGTACGGGACTTGCGCCGGGATGGGTGGCGGAGAGGTCGAATGTGGTTGAAAATGGTCACAAGGAGCCGCTGGGTTGGCCGTGGAGCCGAAACGCCACTCGGCCCGATCGGTTTTCTAGCAATACTCGAACCCTAAGACGTAGCGAATCTACTTCTCGCCCTCAGCTTCTTCCCCCAGCTCCAGTACAAGCCAGTGATCAGTCCTGCACATATGACGGTCAAGCCTGCCAGAAGACTGACTCCTCCATTGACTCCGAGGCCCTCGAACAGTGGCCGGCCCACCAGCACAGCGGCAAACGCCAGCGCCGATCGGGAAACGCTGTTGGCGGCGAAGATGCTGGCTGCGTACCGTGGGTAGATGTTGGGTATATACAGGAAGACGGAATTGGTGATGAAGTACTGGGATAACATGTACAAGAAAATCGACGTCGTGGGAACCATCCAGTGGATGGAAGGGCGAGCCGTCCATGCTATGAATGCTGTTAGTAGAAGTTTGGCAAATGGAGGTGAAAAGGCTTCGCCTCACCAAACATGAAAAGCGACAAGGGCATCAGAATACCGCCAACAACGCCCATCTCGAGGAATCCTTCCAATTCGCCGAATGTGCCACGTTGAATCTTGGATTGGACGCGTTTTGAAAGCCAGACGCAGTGGAAGAAGAAGCCGATTGTGACAGCAGGGGCTGTTACAAGCCAAATGAGTGACGTCGATGTCGGCGAGAAGCCATACATGACCGGATACACGAGTGGAAGGGACTGTTGAGCACCACCCTTGTGTTAGTCGTGGGGGTTCACTGCGGTGGGGGAACGACTGGCCAGAGGTCTACATAGCCGGCTGATAGGGGGGTCTGCGTACCTCAAAGAAGGAGTATAAGATGGCATAAATCAAGCCCATGTAGAGAGTCATGAACAACAGTGCCCAATCCTTGATATTGACCTCCCACGGCTTGATAAGTGAGTTTCGCAACCGCCCACCAACGGTGAGGTGTGCCTGGTCAGTTTCTTGCTGTGACTTGAAGCCCAAGTCACCCGTAAGCTCTCTCAGTCGCTTGGCGCGGTAGTAGAGGATGGTCGGGGCGGCCGTCTCAGGGAGAAAGACCATGAAGACCGCGTACACCGAACCGGAGATGATGAGGAGCTCCCAGCTGGAAAACCTCCAGCCTAGAGCGTCGACGGCGAAGGACGACAAGAGCGGTCCCAGGGCGGGGCCGCAAGAGGTCGTCGCAGCCCAGAGTCCGATGGCGTAGGGGAAGTGCTCTGGTGCCCAAATATCGCCCAGCGTTGCGCCTGCGGTGGCCAGACAAGGCGAGCCCATGAAGCCCAACAGAAAGCGGAGGACCATGAGACCAGCATAATTGTCGACCAGTGACGTTGGGATGCAAAGGATCACAAACAGCAAGCCCGATATGGCGTACGGAGGGTTGCGTCCTATCAACGGGACTTCTGAGAGCGGCGAGAAGACGAGACCCCCCAGCCCATATGCTAGCACGTACAGAGCCAGCCCGAGCGTAGAGTCGAGGTGGTTGACGGCAAATGCTTCCTCGATGCCAGGCTGACTGGGGGTGTATATGGCCGAGCCGACGTAGATTGACCAGGTGAAGACACAGATGAAGGCTGTTATGAAAACCTTCTTGATAGGAGAGAAGTTTTGTGGGTTCTCGATGTCGTTGGGGCCATCCCATCCGACAACTGTGACAGGCCCTTCCTCTCCTTTAACAGCCTGTCTTTCTGAAGGCAGGTTGGGGATTTTTTCAGGATCGTGCCAGGGTGAAGGTGAGTATCTTCGCTGGACACATACTCGGATTAGGGCGCTCAAAGACGAATGTTGGAGCATTTGAGACATTGTTGCTCGGGGTCAATGATCAGGTCGTTCGTTTCGCTCGTTGTGGATTTGATGAGACAGGGAGAGGGAGAGAGAGAGAACTTGGATCCTGAATAAAAAGAGACATCTTCACTACATGTTGGCTCTGGAGCACCGCACTTCCATCGCCTCCGCCGTGCGTGTTGACGGCTTTGACGGAGATATCGAGACATGGCCGCCCGTGCTGCTTAAAGGGGTCTCATAGGCAAAAGTCGGTTCTCGATCGCAGGGGGAACTAAACTGCTTCCAGATCTGGCGGATGGAAACCGAATGCGATGTTGTACAGGAGCCCGAGGCGATACAGAGTAGTATAGAGAGTGGGAGAGTAGCCCAACACTGTTCAAGTGACGGCGCAGGACGAGGCTTAGGAGGCCTACCTAGGTAAGTAGCCTGGCCCCAGGCCGCAGGTACTGTACTAGTACGCCGCAGGGACGCCGCAGGGTGGGAACTAAACCTATCTGGGGTTGGAGCAGTCAGCTAGCATCTCTTCTCTCTTCGCACTCTCACACCATTGGTTCGGCGATGTACTGGAATATCTGCTGTATCGCCGTCTCACTGCGATACCTCCGCTCCCTCCACCTACAGCTACAGAGTACTCCGTACACGTACCGAGTCCTACATAATCAGAAACAACCCCTGCGTCCCGACAATGGGATCTAGTCCTTTTCTTCTCTCCTCAAATTCGTCCGTCGTCCCAGCCTGCTCCTGACTGATCAACAGGGACCAGGGCCCAAGGCCCTTCCGGCAATGACAAGATCACTTCGCAAGGCCTGCCAGAGCTGCACTCGTGCAAAACGCCGATGCATTGTGCAGCTACCCAAATGCCACCGGTGCCAGGTCCGGCAGCTTGATTGCGTTTACGATCTGGAACCCTTGCTGGCCGATTCCAGGTCTTCTCACGAGAGCGGGATCAAAGTCGAAAGGACAATCGCGAGTACTCCGAGAGACGTTGACCTTCGGGACAGCTTCCTCCATTTTGTCTCTTCACAACACATGGATCCGAACAGGGTAGCTATCGGCTTCATCGGAAATCCCAACAGTCGACATCTGATGGTCTCCAAGGTGCCCATTTCCGCAGATACGTCCACCGTCGACTATATGGTGGGCGAGCTCCTAAAGATTGCTCATGCTGTCTCCCGCAGTCAGCCGTCACCGTTTATCCATCACCATCTGTCGTTCCAACCGCGGGCTATGCTCTCTCAGACAGATTGGGAGTCGCCGGGAAGCGTCGGGCTTCTCTACAGTACAGGGAATCGACACAGCATCCCTCTGTATGACCGAATATGTGAGCTGCTGTACAAACTCAATGGTTCGGCCATGCCGCTGCGAGAGACAGTGCAAAACTTCCAACTTTTCATCTGCTGTATGATCTGGTTTCTCTTTTTGGGTGACAGACGTCCATCTCAACTGAAAGAGAAACTTCTTGAAAATATGAGGAGGGTTGCAGCTAGAATGATGCAGGAGGCCCCGGGAATACTGGCGACCGGCTTGCCACGGTGGAAGACTTGGGTGCTCGCCGAAAGCCTCCGCCGAGCAGTGTTGATGACTTGCCTTGTACAAGGCATCTATCACGGATGGGTACGAGGGTACTGTTATCATGAGCTCTTTATCCAAGCGCTTCCTTTCGACAACCGTCCTGGCCTATGGAATGCCGACTCCGAAGAAGAATGGGAAGCCCTGTTGGCGGACGGCGGAAACCCAGTTACATCGAAGAGTGCATTTCCCGATTTGATCTCATTCCATGAGTTTGCCTCTTCCTTTGCGAAAGCCCCGTTCAACCCTGGGCCTGACGTTTTTCAGAGACTGTTGCTGATTGCACATCATGGCAAAGGACCTGTCGAGCGCGCTCTTGGTTCCACCGGAGGAGGCAAAGCAGTCGCAGCCACATCACCACCCCCGAGTGGTTGATTTTGGCGTTCAGGGTGCGATACGGTCCGATCAAGTGCTTAGGGTGGGTGTCAAAATAAACAGCAGCTTACAAGGATACACGCGTGCTATTGAACAGACCATACAAAGGGATAAGGTGTCCAATCTCATTCTAATAAATGCCTGATCTGATCGCAATAAGGGGCGGGCGGTGAGTAGCCCGCCGCTTTGCCGACTCCTTCGAAAGCACGGCGCCAAAATCGTAATGTAGCACATTTGTGGTGATGGACCAGTCGACTTGCCCGCAGTTAATCCCAATGCCCAGCGTCTTGTAAGTGCGCAGGCCAAAAACAATCCATTTGCCTGTCTGTAGACCCCATATTCCCACGTCCCCGTTCCGTTCTTTATAGAGAACCTCTCCAGTGTCAGCGTCCTTGACTGTGATATCGCTCGAGCATGTCCCCGAGGTCGAGTACGTGATGGAATACTCAGGCGACACTGCAACTTCTTCCTGTGGTTGGAGGCTGCGCCTCTGAGCCTGGCTGTGGACGTAGTATGGTTGGGACCACTTGTACTCGCCGCCCACGTCCATATCTGTCATTCATCACGTCAGTGGCTCGGCGCGACTTGGACGGATCAGAAGGGGTGCATACTCCAACTCCCTGCGTCGTTGACTATGAAATCGTAAGAATCAATCACCGGTATCGCTCCTATATCCCCTAAACCAAGGTAAGCAACGGGGTTTCCAGTTAAAATTGAGTATGAAAGGGGGAGATATGTAATCAAGACGGCGGCACACAACGCCTTTGACAGGACACATTGACAACTAGGGACTCTCATGGTGCGCTGTCGGTGGTGGTGGTAGTGGTGGAATGTGAGTGGGAGTGGGAGTGGGAGAGAAGATCGGCTGCGTTGCAGGAAACGTAGGAATACAGTGTGATCCCGCAGGAGGTTTGTCAAGAACTTCAAGTTCGAAGAGCCGCCCGCGACATCATCATGACTTGAGCCAATGGTCCAGTTAAGTACTCTTGCATTCAGTGAGCAGACGACTAAGGCGCAAACCCTTCGCTTAACGCGTTTCATGAGGCTGAGAAACTTGACAGAGACCCAGAGGCTGATGGCTCGTGGCCTATGTCCCATGCGCTGCTCTAAGCGACCGATAGTTACCTGTCAGATACCCGTCACCCCGGTATATACCGAACTGCCATCCATACCAGCATCTTCTTGAGGGGAGATAGATTACTACTACTGGGTAGCAAGGTTCGTGACCCTGGAGACGGTTCCTGTCGTTCGATATACTAGAGCACTAGGTCAACTCCGTCCCTACAAACACTAAGCTATATCTGACAGAAGCACAAAGTCAGTCTGTCGTGCAATATATTTCATTTAACCAACCCAATGTTAGGTCGGTTTGTGGCTGGCTGTTCCCTGGCATCAACGACGTGTCCCGATGACCTCCTCTCTTCGAGACTGGCTACTCATAATGCTGTCAAATTCCACCGAGATAGCCAAGGGTAATAGTTTGAATGGTGTTATGAGTGCTGCGGCAACATGCGTGTTTACGGCAGTGGAAAAGATCTCTTGCCTGATGGGAGCTACAAGCACCGCACATTCGGATGATGTGAGTATATCTCACTGCTATACTACTGCAAGAGGACCTTCGTCAGTCATTCAGATGCAGGTGTTGGAAACTTCTGACTGCCTACCTTACTCTTTGCCAACACTGTTGACCGCCCACTATACGCTGGCGACATGCGAGCTGTTGCCTGGCTCGCGGCTCTCCCGCTTCTTCCTTGCATCTCTGCCAAAGTGATTCCTATCCCTCGCTCAAGACTGCTGAAAGACAGAGATTCCTGGATAGATGTGACGCTGTCAGCATCACCTAGAACCACGCTGACCCCCTCAAACAGTTGGATGAGCACTACATCCACTGCTACAAGCACAACCACCGCACAGTCAGGCTCTGGCTCTTCTTCCTACCAATATATCGAACCAAGCGACTACAACGCAGAAGACTATGCCGATGACGTTCTCCTCTTTCTGCAGGATGAACTGTACACGCTATTGCCAGACTCTGGAATCGAGTTCGACTGTCCTGACAATTACTTCACCATGTATTTCGACGAGAGTGTTGCCATCAATGGATCCCTACAAGAATGGGGCGAGACCTTCGAATCTGGCATCATGATCATCCCAAATAACTGGACATCGTATTGCGGTGACATCTCAGACTGGACACTCTATGGCTACAGTGACCCGGATGTTGTCTTTAGTGACAACGATGAAGAGACACAGTACTACGACACTATCCGCGATCCCGATGTACAATACGTGGTCGTGGTGCTGCATGACCTGGTTGAAGTCAACTGGCTCAACAGATCCATGACTTTCGAAGCCTATGCAGATGACTTCCGCGCCATCATTGGCGCCCTCAACACGGCTCCTGAGGAGTACGACTATTTCTCGCCCGGTCCCATTGCCAATTCAACCGAGGACGAAATCGACTTCTTCAACCCGGATGTCAAGCGGCGCGATCTGTCAGGCGTGCATTCGCTTTCCAAGCGAGCTGGAGTAGCAGACCTTGTCAAAGTCGTCAAGATTTTGCCGACACTGTCGAAGCTGACCCCCGATGTTATCAAGAACGCTGTCACGTTGGTCAACCAGAGCTTCCGAATCAGTCACATCAACGATCTACAGACAGGGTCATTAAAGAATCAGTTCACTGACCAGGTTGTGAACATCGACCTAGATCTTTCCGCCCTTCCCCAACACCCGGAGTGGACAGGATTCTCGTACAGACTGTATCAATTCTACTACCGTGGCAGTTACTGGGTCGAGCTCTGGCGGACTGCCCTTCCAGATGGAAATACCAATAACAACAATCCGGGAGGCCCATCCTCTGTTCCTACGACTGCTACGACCGCCACGACCACCACGACCACTACGACCACTTCCTTATCCGCCCCCAGTCCTCCGTTTTGTTCTTGGTCACCTAACAAAGAGCCGCTCGACAAGGATTCCGGAACGTGGTGGAAACAGCTCTTCAAGATTGACGTCGAGAAGCTGAGCACGACCGGAGAGATTCCCTTCCCGCTCAAGCTCCTGGACTTACCTGGCGTTGTGAGAGCCGGGAAAGAGGCGCGAGACGCCATATCTAGCGCCCAGCAGGTGCTCAAACGCTTCACGATCCTCTCCAGCTCAACCACAAGTACAACTGTGGGTGCTGCCGTAACCACAACAGCTTTGGCCCTCACAAGCACCACTGCGGTCGCGACGACAAGTGCGACTGGTGACACCGCATTGCCCACAAGCACGGCGGCCGTAGCAACATCGCAACCAACACAAGCCCTAGCAGCCCGGCAAGACTCTGAGACAAGCTTCTACGACAACTGTGATGGTACGTACCACATATGCGTCGTCGTGTAAACATTTCATGTCTGGACAATCCAAGACTAACATGATCGCCAGTTGAAATCCTCGACTGGAACATCGAATTCAAGTTCGGGAACACATCCGCCACAGTGTTCCCGCCCACACTCTCCTTCCACAATTACGCCTTGAAGAACAGGGCCTCCATCCAAGTCACCTGTCGGGACCGCTTCTTCGAGACCCGTGAGGCGTCATACTTCCGCATCGCCGCAGTGCCCATCGGCGGCTGCGCGACCAACACCGAGCTTGAGGTCGACGCGTTCTTCGTCTTGTTCCTCACCTCCGTGTTTTCCTCCGGGTCCAACGGCTCCCTCACCATCGACTTCTCGTACACGTGGGACCCGATCAACTTCAACCTCGAATTACTCGGTGGTGGGCCCAACGACACCATTCAGCTAAACGCGACGAAACTCGGCATCGGCCCGCCCTCGACTTCGGGCTTCCACTTTGACTACCTGAGGGCCACGGCGTCGTTCCCCAATATCGAGATGGGGTTTGCCCTGTCGCCGGCCATCCAGATCGACGTGGTAACTCCGCTCTTGAACTACACGCGCGGCCTGATGCTGGGGCCCGCGGTGAATCTGATCTCGAACGGCACGTTTAGTATTGGCTCAGGGTCGGCGAGTTCGGGTTCGAGTTCGAGTTCGGGTGCCAGCTTGAGCCTGGCTGCGACATCAACGTCGTCGGCCCAGGAGAGCGGGAGCACGGACACGATATCGGACGGCAGCGACTTTGCTAATTCCACGGACGTTGTCAACTTGGCGGGGGCGAATAATGGCACGACGTCTTCGTCGGGTGGTGTCCTTGCCGGCACTGATGTCGATGTGCTCACGGGCATGAGTTGGGGTGTCCTATGGACAGACTACACTTACCAGAAGCTAGGAGGGCGTTTAGGCAATAGGTTCAAATTGCCGGCCTCGAAGTCAAAGGTCGGATGGTTGTACGGGCCTTTCAAGTTCTGGTCGCGGGATCCGTCGTGACCTACCTGGATTGGCGAGGAGTTTGATTCTTCCATTCGTTCTTTCTATATCTCACATTATAATGGACTTGTCTTCGGACACGAATTGGACATATCTTTCACTAGGAGGAGTGATTACTACTTGATATAAAGTGTGAGATGAATTGTCCCAAACTCCGTAGATTGGAGCCCACCAATAAATGTTACCCAGTAATCAGTGATGGGAGCTGGGTTGAGAGACCGAAGAGGCGAGAGTATTCGTACAAGATCTATTAATATGTTTCATCAGAGCCTGAGCCACAGGCGAAGTCGCGAAGCAACTGTGAGCAGTCTTGTCTTTAAAGCGGCAACCATTTGGACGAGCGCCACGTGAGATTCGCCTGGAGTTGTAATTAACGACTGCAGTCCCCTTCCTTCCCTTCGAACCACGTATCCTTCGCATGAGCAGATGCGGTGCCAGGACAATTGGTGGGAGTCTTCATTGCCATGTCACTCAGCACGGCCTTGCGTCCTGTAGGACTGCCATTCGGGGCGGGCGCGAACCGAGAACACCACCAGGGCGACCACCAGCAGACGCGGCCCTTTCAACATGAAGTGGACTACCTTACTCTGCATCGGACCCTCATACGATTCCAGCACCTCATCCTCCTCACTCCTTCTGCTTCCGATGATGGCAGTCTGAATGCCCTGCAGAGCCAGGTCCAGGCCGAACTGTGGTCACCACTTCCCTACCAGCGCAATAAATGGCTACATAATATCGAAGGAGCACGAACGTTACTTTTACAGCTGGAACGACGGGCACAGAGTATTCGGGTGCAAAGAGCAAAGTACGAAGCCGTCAAGGATCTGGCGGGAAAGAGGGCTATTATTAAGAGACTGAGAAATCGAATCGAGGAGATCGGACGTGAGGCGGAGGCGACGGACTCGAAGGAACACAGGCAGCCCGCGAGCGATGAGAGTGGCGAAACCATATACGATGTGTTACGGCAGCAGTTTCCCTCGGCCGACGCTGATATCACTCACTCGCAGACTGAACAAGACAATACTTTGAAGGAGGGTCGACCGGTGACTCAGGTGGGAGAAGACACTCCTACTAACGGCGTAACCGAGACCGAGGCTACGCGAGAAGAGCTGTTTCCATCTTCAGATCTCAGGCATAGAGGGAAGACCGGACCAGGGAAACCCCCCAGATCAGTTGCGCAGACGAGTGGCTTTTCGAACCTCCAGTCTACGGAGCGTACATTACTGGATTCGTCTCGAGTGCATGAAGACATCACAACCTCTTTAGTTCGAATGGCGGCCCAGCTGAAGCAGCAAAGCAGGGCGATGCATTTTTCCTTGGAACAGGACAAGGGAATATTAGGGCGAGCAATTCAAGGCCTGGACATGAGCGTGAGTGGGATGGAGGCAGCCAGCAAAAACATGGCCTTTCTACGACGCATGAGCGAGGAAGAGGGCTGGCTCGGTCGGCTGAAGCTATACGCCATGATCTTTGGAATGTGGGTTGTGGCATTCCTGCTGGTCTTTGTGTGTCCGAAACTCAGGTTCTGACGAGGGGCTCTGTACGCGTGTGCTTACGCTCAGTGGAAGCCACTCGGCAATTTCCGTCGTACGCATATGCGGATTCCAATTCTTATTCCCATTCCCTGGTCTATAACGCCAGCTGCAGCCAAATAGGCAAACAGTCGAGGGCGACAACAGCGTGACGGCAATGGCAATGGCGAAACCGGCATCTTCACGAGGGTGTTGATTATTCGTCACATGTGGAGTGAATTCTGCAACGGTGGTGGCATTCTTTGGCGGCGCAGTTGAGCTGATCGCCGCAGTCAGTCTACATCATTCACAATTCACCCTCCAAGTGGCGTGGGCGCTATGACATCATCGGCTTCACGCGCGTCTCCCTTTGTGTCTGTGACCTTCTGTTGCCTGCTTCAGCTCAAAAAACACAACTATAAAGCAGTGCTGCCCCCTGCATCTTTTCCTTCTCCAGCCTCAACATCCCAGATTATCGCAGAATACTGAATCTCAAGAAATCAGAATATTGCCTACACGCAACCAAACATACACCACAGTCCAACAGTCTCATCTTTATCATGTCTTCGAACGAGAGCCCTTCCACCCTCCAGTCAGCTATTGACACTGCTACCGGCTATGTTCAGTCTGGCATTGCCGCCGTGACTGGCAACACCACCGACCAAGTAGGTTGACGTCTATGAGGCCGTTGTCGACGACCCGACACTAACGTTTCCCTTAGGCCAAAGCAGACCAATACAAGAACAAGGGCGCCGACGAAGCCGACCTCTCACATGCTGCCGCCAAAGCAGGCCCTTTCACTGTCAGCTCCACTGGGGTTCCTGCCAAAGACAGCAGCGACCGGACGCAAGGTCAATGGGATCAGACCGTTGGTAGCGCCAAGGAGACCATCGGCAACCTCATTGGCAATGAAAACCTAAAGCACCAAGGCCGCGAACAGAACGCACAAGGCCAAGGTCAAGAGGCTAAAGGCCAGCTCAATGACCTTGGAAAGGGTGTCAGCGATCGCATCCAGGGTTCTCTCGGCAGTGCTGTTGCGGGTCTGACTGGCGATCGCGAGGAACAAGCCAAATACAACGAGATTCATGACGAGGGAAAGACCAGACAGCGTGGAGTCGAAGTCGATTTGGACAAACAAGCGTCTGCTGAGCGGAAGTAGAATCATGGGCCATTGGTTTAGACTTGGGGGGAATGCTCACGACGATGGAGCAGACCTACAGTCTGGCTCAGCATGCATTGTTCAGTTAGCATTATGATACCCGGAGTGTAGCTCCATCAATTAGATGTATTGGTCAACCTCAATAAGTGCCCGCAGATGGATGAAAGTTGTTGATCCCGTATGAGTTGGAGTCATCTACCGGCCAAAATCGACATGCACAGTAAACAGCGCAGCCCCGCCAGCCTTGGCCAATTAGAGATCTGGCGCCCGAGTTGCAGTACCTGCGACGCAGCGAGATGGTGGACTCAACCACCAGCATCGCTTCAATGGCAGGGGTGCCACAGAAGACACTCGGCTGGCTGTATAATGTCTTGAAGCGCGTAAGCATCCCTATCCCGGAACAAACTCTGCACAAGTCCAGGCGGCGTGAGACTGATGATTTCTGTAGGAATACCACGACCCGAATCGCACATATTCCGACCTTGCCCATGTCCTCGCCCGCAATCCAGGACTTGCTCCGCGGACAGATGTCTACAGTACGTCGCGACCCACGACCCAGACCAGAAAGAGAAGGAGAAAAGCAGGAACTGGGCTGAGGACTGACCTGCTGCTCAGCGTTCGAGAATGGAACGGCCGCACTCCTAGTCCACTTCCAGGGCACCGTCCCCGTCGACTTCAGAGGAAGCCCGTACCGGATTCCTATTTCGCTATGGATACCGCATGCGTACCCATATGAGCCGCCCATCTGCTATGTCACGCCGACGGAGGAGATGGTCATTCGACCAGGGCAGCATGTAGGCGGAGATGGCAAGATATATCATCCCTATCTCGCACACTGGAGGGAGACTTGGGCGGTGAGTCCGCCACATTGCGACAGGGCCGAAGCTAAAGGTCACGTTCACACTGACACAATAGCCAGAGGTGCAATGTCGTCGATTTCCTGTCGATATTGGCAGACATCTTTGGAAGGGAGCCGCCTGTCATGTCGAGGACCTCTCAGGACCAACAAAGACCCGTTCAACCAACACCCCCTCCAGTCCCTCCTCTACCGAGGGAGATACAACATCAACAACATCCGCCTCACCCAAACATGCCTGTCCTCAGTTCTCCCGTACAGACAGGAGGCCCTACACCACCGCCGCCGCCGCCACCACCTAAACAGCCAGCTCAAGGTATTCCCAACCCGAGTCCAACAAGTCCAGGCTCTGCATATCAGAGACCTGGGCGCTACGATGCTCCGCCTCCTGTGTCACAGCAGCCTTATGGCAATGGAAATCTGAGCGGCATGAATTACTTGCCCCAACGGAGTAGTAGTTTAAGACAGTCGATTCCTCCACCACGCCGGCAACCGCAGCCGTATGACCGACAAGCGCAGCAGCAAATGCCGTCGTTATATCAACCAGGACGGCCGGGAGAAGCACAACAGTATCCGCCTAATCAGCCTAATCAGCCTCCGCAAGTCCCAGGTCCGAGCCGATCACTAGGTCAAGGCTACGAGCAAGGCTGGCCCCAAGGGCAAACGTCGCTGGAGAGGCCTGTATCGCAGCACTATCCACCAGGTCAAGCTCCGGCACCGCCACGACAGCCACAAAACGCACGTCCATACCCTTTTCCAGCTCCCCATGTTCAAACACAAGCTCAACCGCCATACCAACACCAGCAGCAGCAACAGCAACACCCACAACCCGTCAAACCCCCTCCACCGCCAACACCCGACCTCCTCGACTCACCATTCGACATTGCTCTCCCGACAGCGACGGGGCCTGGGGCTTCGCAAACAAGCAACATTCCTGCACCGCCGATCCCTCGGAATCCCGAGAAAGACGCGCTCCTAACTCACCTCTCGCACCAGATCACACAGTCATTACATTCGCAAATCGAGCAATCCGGCGCGGCATTGGGCCCGTTATCTTCGCAGCATGTCGCCATGCAATCGACACTGCAAACCCTGACGGCGGAATTGAACAACCTGCAATCTCTCCACTCGACGCTGTCGTCGAACATTTCACTGCTGTCGACATCTCTCTCGAAATCCGACGGCGTCATTGCCTCGGCCCGGAAGCGTGCCCAGCAGAACGATATCCCACTTGTGGACGAGATGCTGGTCCCGCCAACGGTGGTGGCGCGGCAGCTATACGACGCGGCGTGTGAGGAGAGGGGCATCGAGGCCGCCATCCTCGCCCTGCAGGAAGCCTTTGTGCGTGGTCGGGTTGCCGGCGACGTGTGGGCCAGGCGGACGAGGGACCTGGCAAGGGAAGAATTCAAGCGGAGATGGATAGAGAGGAAGGTGGCGACGGGCATGGGTTTGGATTTGACCGTGTACTCGCAGGAGTGAGGGGAGTGAGGAGAGGAGAGGAGAGGAGTGAGTAAAGGAGTGAGGAGAGGATTCGGGACTGACGATTAAAGGGGTCGAGTTGAGTTGAGTGGCCTTTGGGCACCTGCACTAGATAACTATCTATTAAGTAGTTACAGTGTATTGACAATTGGGGTTAAGCTCAGAGCACCAGTTTAACAGTGCCGTGTCATACAGTGTCGTGGGCAGACGAGCCCGAGCCCGAGCCAGAGCAGAGCCAGAGCCAGAACCAAAGTCAGAGCCAGGACCAAAGTCAGAGCTGGAGCCGGAGCTGAGTTAGGGAGCAAGATTGAAGATCAAGATTGAAATGATGAATGATGATTCTGTCTAATCAGGCCTGTCTAATCAAGCCCGTCTGTTCAACGTATCATGCGTACGTACGTACGATGACCATGACGATGACGAGTTCCTTAGGCTTAAGGACGAGAACAGAACACGGACAAGGAAAGGACCAGTCCATGTCCATGTCCGTCAGTCCTCCGGTGCCTGTATTTCTCCCTTTTTGGATTTGATCTCACTGATACCAATACTGATATCGAGACCAGACCCAACTAGCAGATAGAACAGGAAAGGAAAGGAAAAGAAAAAGAAAGTCTCGTTGGGACTTATGTTCATGTTCATGTTTCATGTTCAGTCCCATTCTATTCCTATTATTAATAATAGATACTGGTTTCGTTCTGTTGTTCTGTTGGTTTGTTTCTTCTTTCCCTTTTCCCTCCCATTTCCATTTCCATTTCCACTTTTTTGCCAACTTAGGTCATCATGTCACCCTCACCATATCGCCGGTAAGGGAGCAGAGCTCTAGACCTACTCCTAGAGCAGAGTAGAGCAAGCTAGGATAGGCAATTCAAGACCAAGACCTGTAAAGACTGTCTGCCTACCTACCTAAGGTACCTAGGTAAGGATTTCATGTGATTCGAGACCGAGACCTGTAATAACTGGCCAAGGATTTCGTGAAATCGATATCGAAGTCGAAATACAATCCTCATCCTCATCTTCATCCTCAGTCTCGGTCTCGGTCTCGGTCTCATCCTCAATCTCGGTCTCAATCCCAGTACCAGTCTCCTATCTCTCCTCTCACTAACGAATAGCGGAAGGAGCGAGCGGCAACGAGTGAAGCGACCAGTCTCCCGCACCCATCTCTCCTCGCACCAAGGAACAGAACATAATGGAGCCCTCTCCTCGCACCAAGGAAGAGAACGTAATGGAGCCCTCTCCTCGCACCAAGGAATAGAACATAATAGAGCCCTCTCCTCTCACTAAAGAACAGAACATAGGAGCGGTCGGTATTCGGTCCCCATGTCTGGAATGCAAAGTCTGTCGGCGTCGGCACTTTCATTATTTGTTTTGGTTCTTACCAATGTCAATGTCAATGTCAATGTCGACCACTCAGATTCTGGTCTTCCACTTCAAGCTTGAAACAGCTGGTTGAAATCAAACTCGAGCCCGGCCGTCTTGTCCAGGCCCAGTTCCTTCTCCCAGTCCAGGGCGGTGCCAGTGCTGTCGTGGCCGTCGCCGTGGCCGTGTACGTTGTTGACCTGACTGTTGCTTATGCTGTGACCATTGACCTGACCGTTGACGTGACCGCCATTGACTTGGTCGCCATTGACGTAACAGTTGACCTGACCGTTGCCGATGCCGGTGCCGTTGCCGTGACCGTTGACGTTGACCTGACCGTTGCTGGTACCGTGACCGTTGGCGTTGACCTGACCGTTGGCCTGACCGTTGACCTGGCCGTTGCTGGTGCCGTTATCATCGCCGTTACCATCGCCGTTACCATTGGCTGGGAAATGGAAATCGAGCGAATTGGGATTGAAGTCGAGGTTGGGGTTGAAATCGAGATTGAAGTCCATGTTCAAATCCAAATCCAAATCCAAATTCATATCCAAATTCATATCCATGCCCATCATATCCTCCATGCCCAGGTCGGCGCCCCATGTGGTAATGGGGAGAGTTGGGTTCGGGTCGAGAGTTGGTGCCATTACCACTGTATTATTGGTACTGGTGCTGGTGATGTTACCGTTGCTCATGCTCATGCTCATGCTCTTAGTGTTGGTGGTGATGTTACCGTTGTTCATGCTCTTAGTGTTGGTATTGCTGTTGCCGTTGTCGCCACCACCACCACTGCTCTCGCTGTGTTCTTGGTCAACAAGGTTAGAATGGTTGATAGAACCGTCCACGCTAGTAAGCCTATTCGTCGAGATAGACATGCCTCCGTCGGCGGCAGATGTTGCTCCATTGAAAACCGAGTTGTCTGTGTGGATGGACGGGTGTGTTTCTGCTGGCTTTGCCTTTGGGATTGTGTTTGCTTCCGTGATGGCGACTGACCTCGAGTCTCGGTTGGCTGCTTGAAAATTCCTAGTCGCAGTCGTGGATTGGGCAGGACCATGGGAACCGGCACTCGCATGGCCACTGACCTCAGCAGGAACCGCCTGGCTCATGGTTGTGGAAGCAGTTCCGTTTGCATATGTTTCTGGAACGGCTACCACGGAAGGAACAGCACCATTGCTTGTGAAGAAGGGGTTGGCATCCGGACGCATAGACGTGGATCCGCTACCCGTGCCATCTCTGTATTCGGAATGGGCTCGTGAGGTGGCGCCGTTCATGTTGCCGGCTGGATTCATCTGCAGATGCAAGTTCGGGTCGATGTTGCTGCTGAACGGTATATCGGTGCCCAGACCCAGACCGAGACCCAGACCTTGACCTTGAGTTTGGTTCATGCCCAAAGCATTTGCAGTATTCATATGCATTTGCATGTGCATGTTCTCCAGAAAGTTCATACCCATGTTTCCGTGGATGTCCATATTCTGGAACAGGTTGGCCGAGGATCCTTCAGGAGATTCATGTAGTGCTATGGACGGATTGAAGTCGACGATCGGGGCATCAAGCTCCTGCAGGGTGGCTGCGGTGCTGGCTTCGAGATCGTCCAGCATCATGACACCTGGATTAGTGTGAACTCCTCGAGAGAATGATGATGACGATGATATTGATGGGAAGGGTGCTGTGGTGCCAGGCCGGGACTGGGGCGGGCCATGACCTTGACCCTGACCTTGACCCTGACCTTGACCCTGAGCACGAGTATTGACCCCGTTTGCTTGCTGAACACGAGCTTGGATCCCGGTTGAAGGCTGGGTGGACACGGTGCGCTGAGGTTGACCATAACCTCGACTGTGATTCTGTAAGTGTATGGTAGGGCGACGTGGAGATGGACTGGGAGTCGCTGGCTGTCCCATAGTAGAGAATCTAGGGGCGATTCCTGCTTGCTGTGCGGCTGAGAGACGTGCAGTTGATCGTTGTTGTTGCTGTTGCGACATTGGAGTCTGAGGTGTTGGTGATGGTCTACACATCTGCATGTGAGGTTGTCCTCTGGCTTGCGCTTGTCCTCTGCCTTGTCCTGGAGCTGGAGCTGGAGCGTATGTTTGACCCTGCATTAAACTGTGAGCCGGGCGCTGGGCGTGGTTTGGCCGTTGCATTGAACCATGACTTGATGACTGAGTGTAGGTTTGGCCTTGCGTTGAAGGATGACCTTGGACCGGAGCATAGTTCTGGCTCTGGAGGGATCCCTGACTTGGAGACGGAATATAAGATTGACATTGCATGGACCCTTGGCCGAGTGGCTGTGCAGCAGTCTGAGTCTGATTCCGCATGACATAATTGCCATGAGACTGAGACTGACCGCGAGCCTGCATCTGAACTTGACCTGAGCCTTGACGTTGAACAGTTGTGTCAGCCGTCCCCTGAACTGATGGTTGACGTTGGTGGACTTGGCCACGAGGCTGGCCAGTGTTACTTCCTTCAGGCACGGACACATTGTGAGCCAGCTGCATTTGCCGGTACCAGTCTGCGCCAGCCTCGTCATCACCCGAGGGAGCCAACATGCCAGTGACCAGTGGAATAGGGAACTCGTATCCAGTCATTTGAGCCATCTTGGACGGAGGTGGCTCTGGATCTCCGTACATGCGAGTCAGCCATTTGTGGTCTGAAGGGATGTCTGCTTGGTTGAAGTGCGAGGTCAATTCAGCCAGGTTATATTGGGGGACAACGCTATAGATCCGACGATTCTGATTCTGCGACGCAGCAATTTTGACGACGATATTTTCCGAGCTGAGGGTCGTGGTACGAGCTCGTTTGGCCGGGGGAAGGGTTGGAGAGGTCGGGTCACCATTCCTCAAACTCTTCGGGCCAGTCGTAGCCGTGACTGAATGAGCTGGCGATCGGTGCTGACCAGCTGTGGAAGGACAAGCAGGGGACGAAAAGGAAGATACCTTACCATTCAACGGTATTGCCCTATTGCTATTGGGTCTTGCTCTTGGTGCAGGCTGACATGATGCCCGGCGGCCGACAGCGACAGGGGTGGGAGACACCTCCACTCCGTTCATCAGGCGAGTGCAAGGGTTTCTGGCCGTGGTTGGGGGAGTCTCGAACAGGTCAATTGGAGTTTGGACGTCTCGCTGAAGTCTCGATGGAGCAGACGCGGGATGAAAGGGGCTGCCCAATGTCTTGACGCTTGAAGGGTGAGTAGCTGAGGCTGAGGCTTGCACAGACGGTGACGACGGCGGGATGCCAGATATGTGAGCACTAGGGCCGGCCTTGCTCCGTCTTGGTTGCTTTGTAGGCGTTGCTCCATCTCTTGTAGCTGTCTCAAGTTGAGAGTCGATGGTCTCCAACTGGAATGGCAGGTTGACAGCATTGTTGAGGGTCTCAAATGCGGCGGTCTGACTTGGACGTTGGAAGATATTGTTGGTGGGATTGGGTATTGGCACCGAACCACTTGGAGGAGAGGAGTTCACATTGTCTGGAATGGAGGAGGAAGAGAAATTCGAGTCAATCGTACCGGGGGCCGAGGAAGCATCTGAGTCGACGACAGCGTTGGAGGAGGAGTTCGAGTCTTGCCCATCATTGCCGTTCGCAGCGACTTGGTCATTGATCTGGCCGGTAGGATTGCTGTCGCCAAAGTCACCGCTGAGATCACTGTCTAGATCGCCGTTTAGGGTTGGATCCTCAGCCATGGCAGCTGTGATCAATCTGATGAATTCTTCTGCGTCTGCATCTGTGAAAGCATTGTCCGGTTGGGGGCGAGCAGGAGCAGGAGCAGGAGATTCAAACGACGACATGCTCTCGACAGGATTGACATGGTTGAGCTGGCTGCCACATCCGTGAGATGAAGTAGATGTGGATGTGGATTGGAACGGGTCGTCAATGCCCCTGCCGACGACACTCCGCATTGCTGTCGAGTTCGTTTTCGCAGTCCATCCGTCGCCGTGGTGGATTGCTCCCTGCAGAGCGCCAGAAGCTTGTTCTGTTCCTGTAGCGGCGGTACTCGGGGTGGTGGGCGAAGGGTCGAACGAGTAGCAGAACTCATTCATTTCCGAATGAGGTCGCTTCCTTCCCGTGGGCGTCTCCATCTTGCCAACGACGACAACGAGGTCAATCTTCGACAATGAGACTGAAGCAAGATCAGCTGGAGAGTGAGAGCGGTGCTCTTCTCCAACCCAATCGTAGAGGACAAGCAGCGTCTGTAAGAGATTGACAGAAAGAGGATTCTGAATTGGGAGTGAGAATTTTGGTGCAGTGAGCGGACTGATGACTGCTCAATTGAGTGCCATGCCCCGAACAGGTACTTCACTCTTGCAAGCGTTTGTTTTCTGCTGTGTTGACATTAGGCATTTCACCCTTGAAGTTCTGCCGGACCCTCGTGATACCAGCGAATCCAAGGTGAAATCAGTTGAGGGCCAATCAATCGGGAGATGGCCCAGTCGAGTGTTTGACGGCAGTGAATGCTCTGCAAGCCTGCAAGCCAGCCTCCCATTTTCAGAAGTCAGACCGCCATCGCCAATCAGCCGGTTCGCCCAATATCAAGCACGTAGTCGTTTGGCTCAAGAGTAGTCACTCATGGACCAGAGCAGCCGCCGATATTTGTCCATACAAGTCAGAGGCAACGGAGCATCGGTTGGCCGTCGTTCTTCATCCTCGTGCTGTCAAAAGATGTGTATCGAGTGCCCGCTGAGTACTGCCAACTGTGAACTGCGAACAGTCCTTGGGTGGGAGTCTTCCTGACTCCTGGTCTTGCAATCGGCCGACTTCTATTATGATACTCCAGCCACTCCACCAGCAAATCCATATCACGCCGTACTGGAAACAGTGTTGACATCACACCGGAACCGGGACATTTGTCCAAAGGAATCTGTTATGCTCTCGACTCCAAGCGAGCGTTCTTCTACGCCGATGTGCTCCGTCCAGCATCAGAACGATTCTGTTGGCGAGGAGCGCCATGTTGATAACACAGCCGCATAGTTGCTCAACCATCCAGCAACGTTATCATATCAGGAAAACCAGGCCGACCCGAGGTGGAAGAGCTGGCCAGAGAGACGTTTCACCTACTGGCGGAATTGGAAATTCGTTCGCAAGATATGTTTCACCCAGTCGTCGAAGTAAGCCAGGATGCCGAGTCTTTGAGGCTTGACCCGCCAGACACTTTTGCTGCGCCATACTCATCAATAGAAGGGCATCTCTGCATCCAAGACCATGGCCAGCAGCGGGTTGCGGGTTGCAGGTGCTGCAGAGGTCTTATGGCAACGAAGTCGTGCCCGGCCGCATACCTGCCCGACTGGCCCTGACCCACGAGACTGGCCATCATATCTTCACTCCTGCGGGAGGAGATGCGCCGTCTCTACAATCTTGTAAGGTGTAAGGCGAGTAAGGAAGTTGAGATAAAGGACGAGGACAAGGGCGTGTCACGTGAGAAAACCGATATCACGTGACCGTACCTCTTTCTCCTCCACAGACACAGCACAACTTGGTTGTGATTACTGACTTGAAGACGGCAAAGACCTGAGGTACCGGAAACGAGCGAATGGGGAAAATAAAGAGTGAGAATGGTGATTTATACCAACAGCCCCGTTTTAGGGGCGTACTGAGACCAGCTTCGCCAGCTGAGGGAGGTATAATATATCGCTAATAACCCCAATTTTTAGACAAAAGCCTCCGTAGTCATTCATACCGGCGCCAATCCAATCCTTGGACGGCGCGGATCAGTTTAATATGCACAGAGCCCGCCGCCGGCGTCTTCCATATTCCATGCCCCAGCAAGCCCAACGATTTGAGGTTCGTCCGAGTCCAATTCGGCGGCGGTAAGTCTGCTCTCGAAAGCAATTTCGGCATCAGCCTCCGTGCGACGACCTCCCATCAGGAGTTTCCGTGCCCAGTCGTCAATAGCGGGTTCTCCGGTCTCATCCCGGGCCTGCTTTAAGAAAGGTATCAAAGCAGTCCCTCCGGTGCCACGCATCTTTTTCTTTGGGGCCCGGTCGCCATCTTGAGGTCGACCGTATTGGATCGAGGCGATCCCAGTCCCTCTGGTATGGACCGGGTCGGAACTGCTCCCGCGCCGAGTCCGACTCAAGCTGCGGGACTCCCTGCTCTTGACGATAATGTATCTCGACACCATCTGAATGTGTTTATCTCGTAAAGACCTCAGCATGGCCAGACACGCATCGTAGGCGATAGTTAATGGTCGATTGGACTTGTTGAAGTCCACGAAATCTCGGATGTTGGCAACGGACTCGACAGCTTGCAGAAACCTTCGATGAGGCCCAGGCATGTACTGTCTCATCTCATGGATGAAATTGTGTCTGGGTTTAGGTGCTGCTCCAGGTTCGGCCTCCGACTCAGATGACTCGTCTATCTTGGATCCTGTCGGTCGGTGTTCGATGCCCAGGACAATATCAAAGAATTGAATTAGACTGCTCTGTGCGTTGGAGCCGCCACCATACCGTCGCCACGTGGAACGGCTGCTGCCATCGTCGTAAAACACGCCGTGTGGCAACCCTGCATCTTCCATGTTTTTACTACCGGCGAGAAACGGTCGGATCCTATGGTAGAATACGTGAGGATCACAGTTTTCGTACATCCTGACCAGCGTCGTAGCCAGATCATCTAGCGTTTGCGCGAATGATTGTAAACATGTGGTGACTGTCTCGGCATCCTGGTTTCGTGCGGCTTGGATCGCTTTCAACATAATGGGTATACATGGTCCTCCTTTTGCCTCCATGGCGACACTGATCAAATAAAACCATTGTTCGTCCAGCGAGCCGGTAAAGGTGGACAGAATGGAAAGGTTTTCGAGCACGAGACCCTGGGCTTGGAAGAGCGGTTTGAAGTTCCATAAGCAGAGTCCAGCATATGTTGCGACTGGGGGGAGGTCAAGGTGCTCGCAGACTTGTAGGAGGGGGTATGTGATTGATGGAGGTAGTCTCTGTTCAAATGATTAGTCATGCATTTGCGCGGTCCGCTCGGATGATATTTACTTCTGATGGCTTCTCCCCGCCCCAGATGTAGCCATGCGCCATGAAGGTCAGCACAGTGTACGCTCGTTGCCACTCGGCTTCGGTTTCCAGGTGGACAGCGGGGAGGACTGGTAGCCTGTCGATAACAGTTCGGAGTCGCTTGGACAACAAGAGTGACTGGAAGTTGTTCATTATACGCTCCCAGCGATCATAGACTTGATGTGGGAGACATTGTAGAGGGTTCTCCGAAGGCAGGAATCCTCTGTCCGGAGACACTCCGTAGTCTGTGGGCCGTGGTATAGGAGGAAGCATGATGGGCGAGAGAGGTGGAAGAGTGTAGGGAACGTCGGAAGTGTGGTGACTGTCTCAACGTGTCAGGCCGAGCATTGGAGCAGGCTGGCGCACAGAGTACTGGGGGGTTTAAGGGAAGCGATGATCGGAGCCCGCTGGAGACAGAGCTGGGCGACAAGGAAATGGCCCGCTGGGCAAAAAGCGCAGGGAGGTATCGAAGATATAGGACGGAAAGAAAGGAAATTGGTCAGCAGGAGAGGAGAGGCGCAGGAAGCAGGTAGACAAGGTATGTAGGAGTCAAGATGGTGTGTGGAGGAAAAAGTAATCTAGCTGTTCGGATCCAGAATGGAGTCATGAAATCCTCGGCCAACTGGACCGGCAGCGGGTCTGGCCGGGCGCATGCGAGCACGCGATGGACAGTAGCTGATGCTGGGCATTTTGGAGGAGTTGTCGTCTGATGGATGAATGTTGGAAGATAATAGCAGCAGTTAGCACAGCCGTCGACGATGATACAGACCCGAGGTCAGGTATATAGGTAGGTTAGGTGGTAGGTTAGGTGGTAGGTAGCATTCTTTATCGATATGACAGTGATGCAGGCAGATTTCCGCCACGAGCTGCCCATACGGGGACATTAGGCCTGAAATACAGGCACCTGACCCTGGACATACAGTACGTTAATAATACGACGTATTATCGACTCCGCTCTATTCCGCAGTTGCCGGTGGCGGCGCAGCCTGGCAACCCCGCACCAGCCGAGGTAATATAATGTAATAACATACCCGAGTACGGACTGCGGAGTACCTAGTACTCGTACGGAGTACGGAGTAGTAGGTACAGCACAATAATGCCCCTTGTCTGATGACTGCTTCGTCCCTGCCGACATCGGTGCACGCCCCGACTATTATTGATCTACCGTGCCTGGTACAGAGTTCTTTGCATAAGAAAGGAAATAGAATAACAGAGATTTATGTCAGGCTCTCACGTAGAAAGTATCCGTACACACCCTACCCAGGTGCTACCTGTCACACATATGGCCCATTCAATGCCCCCACATACAAACAATGCTTCTTCCTCTCCACGAACTCCTTGAGCTCTTCAGAAATATCCAGGTGAGTCTTTTTCAAGTTCCAAAACACTGCCGGCACTTCCATATCGGCTTGCTCGTCCACCTCCATGATCGCTGCCCGGAGCACAATATCCAACCGGCGGGCAACCTCCCATCGACGCCCATTCATGTTGATTCCATGCATCAGCGAGTCAAACATCGGCTCCCGCGGGCGCCTCAGCCCCCGGTACATAATGAGCTTGAATCGAGCAGCTACGAACAGCATGCTCGGCATCACAGGCGAGCTCAGCTCACAGTCCGCGTCACTGATGCTCTGAACGAGAAGCACAAGGTCCTCACAGGCTTGAAGACACCGCTGCATGGGAACCTCCTGGAGTCCATTGCCATCAAATTCAACCAGTGGCATGTACATGATGATGGCTCCTGCATGGGCCACCAAGCTGGTCTGCATGAGATAAGGGTCAAAGTCGATCAGCCCATCCGCCAGCAAGGTATAGCTTGAACTGGGCTGTGACCGGACGTAGCTCATCAGGTTGTGATAGATCTCGTCACATGTCTCAAGCGCCTCGCTTCTGGAATGGTCGTACCTCCCTCGGTCGTGATCATGGACGAACATATGTAGAGGTTGCAAGCCAATCGCCGCCAAATGGACGTGGCTACGAAAACTGTCCTTGAGATCGGGTGTACTGACGTACGCCACACTTGAAAGATGGTCCACCAGTGCTGCTGATACGTCTCGCCAAGTGATACCGAGCGACGTCGTCGCATCCAGAGCGAGTGTGGCCCATGTCAGAGGGATGGCGAGCTCATCGGCAGCATTGCTTACTATGGCCGGAGGGCCAATCTGAGCCGGATGCTGGATTTCCATCTGCTTCAACAGTTTACGGAAGAGGCCAATGCTCTCGCACATCCGACGGCAAACAGATAATAAGCTGAACGTGCTCGGTATGTTGTCTGCGCCATAGTCGAGGATTGCTATGACCAAGAGCGCTTGGAGAGAACTCAAGCTTGCCTTCGAGAGCGCTTCATTGAACACCTGAGCCCGAAGATAGTCTGACAGTCGAAGTCTTCCATGATAACCCAGAAAAATGGCTTGACTCGAATGTTTGATTTGAAGCGCCAAAACTGCTTTGAGCACCAGATCATCGATATGCGTCAGCGGCAAAGGTAGGCTTTCCAGGGCGCTTTGGATTTGATTTCGGGTCAGGATGGGTACCCAGGGCTGAGATTCTTTGAACCACATATCGGCCAGGGTGGAGATATATGCGTGTGGCAGAGTCATCAGGTCTGCCACAGCAGCCTCTGATTCTGGATTTACACGTCTGCGAGTGGTGTGTTGACCGCCTAAGCTCCTAGGACTTCCAAAGATCGAGTTCTGGGCGGATGAAGGGATGATATGTAGCGGTGTCTGGGCTGGTATCGCTGGTGGCGTTGCAATCGGGGCCGCTGGGGTCTGAGGCACGAAAGGCAAGGGATTCTGACGCTGATCCTTGAGATGGTTGACCTCTTGCTCAAGGGTTTCTGCCTGTTGTCAGCAGGGATCTTGTACGCCTGCTCCAGAGGCAGAGGCATCATCACCTAAGCGACTCTCCAGATGAGACACATAGCCGGCTCGAAGACCGCGCTTTTTCGGCTGTGCCACATATTGACAACCAACCTTGGCTTTGACGCAGAAACCGCATCGTGGGAGGACTCGATCACACTTGGTTTTCCGCTGTCGGCAAAGGTAACATCTTGGTAATAGTTAATGGAGGTTCAGTCACAGACCCGACCTTGATCTCGTTAAGCATCCATGGGACACCACTTACACTGTAGAGCTTCTCTGATCGGATGTGGTGCTTCCGCTTCCGGGCGAGTCACTGTTCATCTTTGTGCCCGCACTTGTGTATTGACGTGGAGCAGCAAAGAACACATTCGAGGGCAATATGTTTGGTCATGGTCATGGTTCTAGAAGTGTCGGCGAGACTTTTGCCCGCGGAGCCTTAGCCCCGCAGAATAGGGCTGATCTGACATCTAGCGCACCTCTGCACTTCAAAAGACAGAACCGTCCAACTGCCAGAATCCTTCATCTGCCTCACGTCAGACCCTCTATCACTTTTAGTCAGACAGGAAAGCGGCGCAACTTGGCCCGATCCAAATGTCTTCGAGACCGCAGTCCAATCCCTGCATGGTGACACGAATACAAGAACAACGTCCAAAGTTTGCCGCCATCAACTTTGTGTTGCACTAGAATAAGAATAATCACGCTGGTATAAATTGCATCGAATTCGTGAAGAGAACGCTTTCCATCCTGCCTGATTCGACCTCAAGAGCCTCTCTACTGCTGAAGACGTCCGTCCCGTCTTCCGTCTGTTTCGCCCCTTCACTGACATTCCAATGTCGCTATCTGTAAGCAACGGGTGGCAACACCAGAACACCACGCTGATAGACCCAAGAATCCATCTGTGTTTCTGTACGGCCCCGGCAGTGCAAAGATCGAAGACAGACCGGAGCCCAAAGTCACCGATCCCACGGACGCAATAGTGCGGATCAAGTTCGTGGGCGTTTGCGGGAGTGATGTGAGATGGCGTTCTCTTCTACTGTGACACAGAAGGCGGGTGAAGTGACTAACTATTGTTCCCAAGGTGCATTTCTGGAACCACGGAGGTGTCAATGGCAACTTCGTCTCAGAGTCGCAACCTCTGGTGATGGGGCACGAGGCTTCGGGCACCATCCACGCGGTGGGATCTGCCGTGAGCCACCTCAAACCAGGAGACAACGTTGCTATTGAACCAGGTCAGCCATGCCGGTCATGTACACGGTGCAAGGAAGGGTTGTACAACCTCTGTCCCGACATGAGATTCGCGGCTTGCCCCCCGGACACTCCAGGATGTCTGACAAAATACTTCAAGATACCAGCTGATTTCTGCTACAAACTGCCACCGGGTGTGAGCTTGCAGGAAGGGGTGCTGGCAGAGCCTCTCGCTGTTGCTGCCCACGCCGTGCGCATGATTGGGGTCCAACCCGGTCAGAGTGTGGTCATCTTCGGTTCAGGCACTATCGGCCTTGTATGTGGTGCGGTCGCGCGAATGTTTGGGGCGAAGAAAATCGTGGCTGTGGATTTGTTAGATAGGAAACTCGAATTCGCAAGAAGTTTCAACCAAGCGAGCACGTTCAAGCCCGACTCGAATGCGGCGCCCGAGGAAAACGCGGCGCGGCTGATTCACGAGAATGGCCTTGGGTTGGGCGCAGACGCCGTGATCGAGGCAACGGGAGCAGAGAGTTCAATTGCGACAGCGATATATGTTCTTCGACCTGGTGGTTCATGCGTGCAGACCGGTCTCGGCAAGCCTGTGGTCAACTTCCCCATCCTCACGATGAGCGAGAAAGAATTGCATATGCACGGAGCCTTCCGCTACAATTCTGCAGACTTCAAGGTGGCGATGGATGTGCTCGAGGCGGGCACCGTCCCTCTCAAGAGCCTCATATCGAACATTTTCAATTTTGAGCAAGCCACTGATGCGTGGGAAACAACGAAACAAGGTCGTGGTATCAAAAATATGATTCGAGGCTATGGATATAAAGATCCGGCCAGAATGGTCCATTTGTAGGACCAAGAATTCCATCATGTACAAATTGCCATGAGCAATTATGGCGCCGGGCATTTGTCTCGGCGGAACAGCTGGCAGTGAGAGTAGGTGAAACTTTGCAAATGATACAGACGCATACATTATACAAGCGGACCAAGTCGGAAATGACTGGATCAACTAGTGTTGACTCCATTCGATGGTGTTCAAGTCAACGCCTTCCTGAACCAGTTCCCAGAGAGGGCTCAGTTCGCGCAAGAAAGTGACCCGCTCGCGTACAGCATTCAAGACATAGTCGATTTCGCTGGTTGTGGTGAAGCGTCCAATACCGAACCGGATGCTGCTGTGAGCGCTCTCGTCGCTGTTTCCAAGAGCTCGCAGGACGTAACTTGGCTCCAGAGACGCAGAAGTGCAAGCGCTACCAGACGAAAGAGCAATATCTTTGAGCGCCATCAACAGAGATTCTCCTTCAACATAGGCGAAAGAAACATTGACACAGCCAGGATAGTGTCGAGTGGGGTCACCATTTTGAGAAGTGTGCTCCATGGAAAGCAAGCCGTTCAGGAGTCGCTGGGAGAGAGCGGTGATACGCTTGGAATCGTACTGGAAAGGTCAGGTCAGCATATTCCAAAGCACCAAGTTTTTGCAATGAGGCAAACATGACACATGCGATCACAGGCCCCGCTGTGATACTCAAGGTGATCACAAAAGCGTTGAACAGAACGCTCAGAAAGCAATGCATGGAAACAAAGGGAAGGACATCAAACTCACCTCCAATTCCTCTTTGGCTATGCGGCAAGCTTCCCCGAAACCAACCACGAGGTGGGGTGCAAGGGTGCCACTCCGAAGGCCTCTTTCTTGCCCACCTCCAGTGATGAGGGGATCGAGCCTGACACGCGGCCGTCTCCTAACATAGCAGGCACCAATGCCCTTCGGACCATAGATTTTGTGGCTTGAAATTGACATCAAATCAACGTTCCATTCGTTGACGTCGATCGGGATTTTGCCGACTGCTTGTGCGCCGTCAGTGTGGAAATAAACCTTCCTAGACCGACAGATCTGTCCGATTTCCTTGACGGGTTGGATGACCCCAATCTCATTGTTGACGGTCATGATACTGACCAAGGCAGTCTCGGGTCTGATTGCCTCCTCCAGTTGCTTGAGGTCAATCAGGCCATTGGATTGGACTGGAAGATAAGTCACATCAAAGCCCTCATCTTGCAGATGGCGACAGCTGTCCAGAACACATTTGTGCTCGGTCTGACTAGTGATGATGTGCTTCTTTTTGCCCGACCTGCCAAAGAACCTGGCCACGCCCTTGATGCTCATATTGTTGCTTTCAGTCGCGCCACTGGTAAAGATGATTTCTTTCGGGTCGGCTCCTATCAACTTTGCAATGTGTTCTCTTGCTTGCTCGACAGCCTGCTCGCTCTCCCAGCCATATGCGTGTGTGCGTGAATGAGGATTGCCGTAGAGGCCAGTCAAAAATGGGAGCATTGCGTCGAGGACTCTGGGGTCCACGGGAGTGGTGGCTTGTGCGTCGAGATAGATTGGCCGAGTACCCTGATCCATAATAGTGGCATGGTTCAGAAGACCTGCTTGAGGACTCATCATCGCATCTGCGGACACTTGGGCACCCGGTATTTTCAACTGCGATGGGAGATTGCCAGTTTCTTCAATGAATTTTTTCTGATCTGCTTTGATGGCAGACTGCACATCAGTGACCTGTGCAGCAGAAGGCTTTGATTCAGAGACATAGTTTCTGCGATTGATAAAACGTGAGGTGGCGATGGAAGGTCGTGGGTGTGATGCAGGCAGGATAGTTCCGGAAGAGAGGCGACGGGTGTAGGCCCTCGAAGCCTGCCTCAAGACTGAGGAGGCTGGACCAGACATTTGATAATGTGTCAGGCCAGCTGACTGTAGGGAGTGAGAATAGGGTCACAACAGAGGTTTGAGGAGAGCGAGGGACAGCTGGGTCAATTCGTGAGAAGTGGTGGAGAGGAATTGATATTCGTATTGATCAGCTAGTTGGAGCGGAGGCTTTGATCTGATTAGATTCGGCCGATAGGTTTCGACCGAGGGACCAGCTGCCGCTTTAACCGTCACAGCCACCGCCACCAAGACCGCTAGCCGTTGCCGCTTTAAGTCCGGGAGTGTGTGGAAGCCCAGTGGGTAGCAAGCACTCTCCGGACTCCGTCCTGCAGGCTGACCGCTGCTCAGCTACCAGTTGCCTGCTACGAGACAAGGACGTGCTGGAATAAGTACATCAGGCACCTATAGGTAGTCAGGTACATTGTACACTGTACTTGACAGTCTAGTCTGCCTGCTCGGCTCTTGCGGTGAATCGCAGTGGCAGCTCACACGAGCACGCCGAGCTTTTTCGTCCTGCGTCATCCGTCTTGGTCGGCGACACTATTGAGCTGATCCGGTCCCGTGCGCATATCGCATATCCTCTCCATATCGAACAGAACAGCCCCTCTGTTCTTTGCCCTCGACTTTCAGTCCACGCAATCTCTGGCTCTGGCTCGTACCGAAGGAAGACCACCTCGTCAGCTCCTCTCCAACCCAGAACCCGGCACCCAGATCGCCCGATCAAACCCTAGACCAGCCTATAGCCTCGAATCCGAGAATTCCGCACTTTCCACGCCCGATCATATAGAGGTATTTTCGTCGCAGGCAGCCGCCGCAGTGGAGGAAAGCGGCTATCAAGCATGAGTTTCAAAGGTGTGACCAAGAGCATCACCCGAGCGCCCCAGCAGTTCAAACAGCGCTTCAACATTGGCGAAAATACCAAAGATGCCGTCTACATTGATGCGGAAAGGCGCTTTGCCGAGCTGGAGACCGAGACCAAGAAGCTACATGAGGAGTCGAAGAAGTACTTTGACGCTATCAACGGTAAAGCTCCGATGTTCCATTCGGCCGTCTGGATGTGAAGGCTGACAGGGCAATAGGCATGCTGAATCACCAGATCGAGTTCTCCAAGGCGATCCAAGAAATCTACAAGCCTATATCGGGCCGTGTGTCGGATCCCAACTCCCTGATACCCGAGGGGAATCCAGAAGGTATCCGCGCATGCGAGGAATACGAATCAATTGTGCGCGACCTGCAGGCCACGTTACAACCGGAGTTGGAGATGATCGAGCAACGTGTGATCGCCCCAGCAGACCAATTACTCGAAGTGATTAAAGTGATTCGAAAAGTGGCCGTCAAACGCCAACACAAACAATTGGATTATGACCGTCATCGAGCCACCTTGAAAAAGCTACAAGACAAGAAAGAAAAGACGTTGAAGGACGAAAAGGCGTTGTTCAAGGCGGAGAATGATGTGGAACAGGCCACACAAGACTACGAATACTTCAACAACCTGCTCAAGGACGAACTGCCAAAGCTGTTTGCGCTCGAGGCGGAATTCATCCGGCCTCTGTTCCAGTCGTTCTACTACATGCAACTAAATCTGTTCTACACGCTGCACGAAAAGATGCAAACCATCAACATCGGCTACTTCAACCTGAATCTGGACATCGAAGAGGCGTTTGAAATGAAGCGAGGTGATGTGCAAGAGCGCGCCGAGGTTCTGGCCATCGTCCACTTCAAGAGCACAGGCGGCGTCAAGGTTCCTCGCGGGGTGTCCAAGTACGGGTTTGGCGCAAAGGCCAAAGAAACCGAAGCGAGCAAGTCGTCCTATGCGAGCAAGAGAACGAGCCACGCGGAGGACGGACACGCGAACCCGCCGCCTCCTTACTCACCTGTAGGCTCGGCAAGCAGCATGCCTGGTAGCCCAGCACTCGGTTCTGGGCTCGCAGGAAAGAGCAAACCACCACCACCCAAACCTAAGCCGAGTCGTCTGAGCGGTGTTCCCGGGGCCGAGACTGTGACTGCGCTGTACGACTACGAAGCGCAAGCCGAGGGAGACTTGAGTTTCCTGACTGGAGACGTGATTGAAATTGTGTCGAGAACCCAGAACGAGAACGAATGGTGGATAGGACGATTGAACGGGAAACAGGGCCAGTTCCCTGGTGAGTTTTTTTTTTTTTTTTTTGTTTTTGTTCTCTTTTCTTTTGAGAGCTTTTGAGAGCTTCGTTGTTGTGTTAGATTTCAAGCCCACAGAGACTGACGTTGATATGTTATCTATTGACAGGAAACTATGTGCGCCTGAATTAGATGCAAGTTTTGAGTTCTGGATTGAGAGTTGATTCAACGCAGCGCCTCTCTCGGGCCAGCATGTTTGGTGTTCGGTGCACGACATTACAGTCGGCAGTCGTTTGACCGGAGGGCAGTACTACCTACGTGGTAGTAATTGCCTAGGCATACATGGCTTGATAAAGAGATCCTTAGGCCTCTGTCTATACTCGGGTGAGGGTGAGTGTGAGGGTGTGTTGGTTCCATAATACTACTAGCTAGTACTAAGGGCCTTTGCTCCCTGTCTTTGATCCTGGTCCTGCTTCTGCTCTTCACTCTTCACTCTTCACCGGGTACGTCGACGTCGAACGGAAACTAGCTCTGCAATTCACGGTTCACGGTGCCAGCATCGCGGTCTAGACTATTTTGTGCCTGTGCCTGTGCCTGTTGCCCAGTCCACTCCACTCCAGTCCACTCCAGTCGGGTCCAGTCAGGATAGGATAGGATAGGATAGTTCAGTTCAGTCCAGCACATGCCCAGTCACGCTCATCAGGGCCTATCTAAGGTATCCATCTACGTTCACATACTATGCTGTCTTAGAGCGAGAGAAGAAGAAAGAAAAGAGAAAATCAAAAGTGAGAAGAGAGAAGAAAGAAAGAGAAGAGAGAAAGGAGAAAATCAGAACAAGTCCTGCCCTACAATCAATGCCATACCATACCATGCAATACATTTCATTTTCATTCCTTTTCATTCCTTTTCATTCCTTTTCATTCCTTTCCCGTTTATTTCGTTGAGATACCTTACTGTAGCATTACTAGGAGTAGGACTAGGAAATATAAATGTAAACGGACATATGATTGAGGACTGGTAAAATGTAGACGTAAACACATACATATATCTCCTATCCCCTATCCCCTATCCCCTATCCCCTATTCCAGTTCATGGTTCTTGAGCCCAGTCAAGTCAAGTCAAGTCAAGTTGTGTGTGTATGAAGCCAAGACAAGACAAGTCGTGTGTATGAAGGTAAATAGAAATCCAAGTCCACAGACCAAATGGACAATGACAAAATAGGCACGAAAAGCGCTCCGAACAATGCAACGGGATACGAGATTCACATACTAAACCACATAGCCACATAACCATATCTCATCTCCATATCTCATAACCATATCTCATCTCCATATCTCATCTCCATATCTCATCTCCGTCTCTGTCTCTGTCTCCATCCATCTCTCCCCAGCCCTAATCCCAGCTTGTGTCTATCCCAGCTTGTGTCTGAAGCTCAGGTCTCATCTCACTATAGTTGCCTCGTCTCTCATCTCTGAACAATGGGAGACTGAAGGTAGGTTTTTTTTTCTTTGTTTATTTTCCTAGACCTATACGGTGCCCGCGTAGGGACCACGGAGGCGTTAACTCTAGGCGTGCCTAGTACCTAGGTAGTCTACTTAAACCTATCCCCACCTCCCTTACCCCTATTCTCTCGTTTACCCTTTACTTTGGCGTTTTCGCTGTTAGGTACTACCTGGGCAGTCATAGGCACCTATAAACCGTAATAGTACGGTAGCTATAGTAGGAACCGTCTAGATACGGTATCTATCACCAGAAACCGTATAAATACGCTAATTTTTATAAATACGTGTTAACTTAACGAATAGTATCGCGAAGCGACACGTATTAACGTACGAACGGTGTTAGAACGATATCGCGAAGCGAAACGTGTCGAAAGGCTTTAATAGGGAGTCTAAATATTTCTCTCGAGATTTTTCTCTAGATTTAGTCGTTCTCGTAGTCTAGTTAGTAAAGTAGTTAGTTATAATAGTAAAGCCTTAGTCTCTTATTAGATTTTCTAAAAAAAAAAACTATAAATAAATAAAAAAGAAGAAAAGTTATATATTTTTTAGTTTTCGAACCCTCTTAGGAACCGTACTGACACCGTTCGTGGCGTACGACACGTGTCAGAGTCTCTGACACGTGTCGATCTCTGACACGTATTATAGCGGTGTTGATACGGTTCGTAACCGGGAACTGTCTGTTTACCAAACATAACCACTTACACGTATATACGCCTGTAAACCGTGTTTATACTGTACTAGTACGGTTCAGAGGGTCTTTACATCCGCGCTAAGGTATTGGATAAACTTGCCGCCCATGTATTATCGGCCGTAACGTAACGTATACTTCGTGTTATCTCTCAACCAACTCGGACTTCAATCGTAACTAGATACCTAGATATTGGCATATTTGCGTGTGCGTGTACGTTTACGTTTGAGTTTGCGTCTGCGTGTGCGTCTGCGTGAGTAATGCTCGTGTACCTACGTCCCTCCCCTCCCTTCCCTCCCCTTCCTCTCGTGTGCTCTTTACCACCATCCTTTACTGACACAGTGGTGTCAGTCGAAGCTGTACCTCCACTGGAGGAGGCAAAGCAGTCGCAGCCACATTGCCACCCCCGAGTGGTTGCATTCACATTTCACCTTTCATACCCTTGTTGTCTTACCGCAACCAAAACCCCTTCTTGATAGTAGTATATGCCGCCCTCTCGCGCCAGGTATCAAGGTTGCGTGACGCCAGAGACGGCCTGTTGGCCACAGTCATGGTCCTGGGAGATGAGGCTGGCTGTTGGATGGATGGAAACGAAGGCGACGAAGGTGACACAGGTGGTGACGGCGACGTCCTTGGACTGCGAGTCCTCATCACGGAGGAAGACCAGGCTTGAAGTGTTGGCACCGGTGGCGAAAGATGTGGAAGGATACTGGCCCGCTCATGCCCAGGTTCTGCTTGTTTTCCCTGCGCTTCCGTTTGCTTATCGAGCTCTTTCGCGCTGGCCGAATCGTCATCTTTCACGAACCACGTGCGAGGAGATTGAAGTTCAGCCGTTCCCTGTCCATCTCGGATGCGCTTGACACGTCCGCTAGAAGCAGGCTCTGGATCCATCTCGCTGGAAGAGCCACCAGCTGACTCTCGGCGTAGTTCAGACACACTTTTCCTCTTCCTCTCCGCATTCGACGGCGCATCTCTCTGCTTTTGCCTGACCGCACTTCCGTCCAAGCGTGTCATACCTTCGAAGCCAAACGTCGGATCGAAGCTCACGAATATGAGCGCCCGCTCAGGAGAGCCAGGCTCGCGGGGCGGGCCGGCCATATACACCATCCCTTCGTCACCTAGGATGGCCTTGACGTCTCCTGCCCGACCGCCAGGGCAGAGCATGTCATGGAGTTCCTGGGGAGCATCGTCCGGAGGCCACAGCGACACTTTGCTAGGGCCGAATGCTTCCTCGCCATCTTGCATCTCCTCACCCTCCTTGTCTCTCATTCGAGATCGGATCCTGAACCTTTCCCCAGTCCCAGTCGGGACGAGAGGACCAAGTTCGTGCCTACTAACCATTCGAAGCTTGATGCGCTCTTTAGGCCGCCACTCACCTTCGACACTGGCGTCCTCCGTCACCAGATCGACGAAGGTTTGAGCATTGAAATGGTAGCCATGCCATTTGGTCTTTGCTCGAATATATTCTTTGACGCCGTCCCCGTCACCCTGTTGGGTTTCGGTGTGGACGTACCTATCAGCGCGAGGCCAGGATGCCTCCCATCTGCTATTACTCTTTGCATCCAACGTACGGCTCAGCGGGTCGTTGGGCGGATGTCGGAGGCCATTCTGTAACTCGCCATGTACTGCTCGATGAAAGGGCTGGGTGTAATACGTCCTCACAGATTGACTACCGCCATCCAACCATTCCTTTCTGCATTCCACAATCAGCAGTTCACCACTACGGTGGTCCAGTTGGAATCCAATATCCGTCCAGGAGTCATTGATTGGGCCCTCCAGATGTTGTCTTCTCCAAATGACCTGCACTTTCAAGTCGGGATGGGGGTCGTCGAGGCGGAAGCAGATGAAATGGTAATAGCTTGTCCAGTCGACTTCTTCGCTCTCGAAGCTGGTCTGATTGGTTAAGGCGTAGAAGTTGTCGTGGTAGATTGTAAAGCAGACCGTCGACCCCATCTCGGAGCCGAAGAAGTCCCGGAGCTGCAACGGCTCCTTGCTCACTGGTCTTGACGTTCGGAGATCGTACCGATACAACAGCCATTCATGGTGATCATGGTTGCCTAGAGCCGAATGCGTGCCCAAAACCAGATATCTGCTGTCATGCCTCACGAAGAGCTTGCTGGTAGACCGCAGACGCGTGCATAGCAAGACACGGGAATGGCGTTGGCCATCTGGCAGCTGCTGTGGTGGCTCGAAAGCGTCGGCAATGTTGACGGCAAGTAGATATTGACCATAGAGACCAAAATCACACAGAAGCACCACTATATCAGAAGCAAACGCTTGGACTTGAAGGGACACGAGAGACCCAAGGTCCAGTTTCTCCTGGCCTTGGAAGCTCCTACTCACACTCACCGATTTGCATAAGAAAGCGTTGGTCACCACTTTCTCCGTGGTTCTGGTTCGGCCGTGATTGAAATCGAGAATGCGGAGGCTGGAACACGTCGAGTAGGACAGAACCCCTGAGTGGTAGGCAAAACTGGTCGCGTGCGCTAGGGTACAGACGGAGTACGGTGAAGCTGTCTGAAGGGCGTTGTCATAGTCGTTACACCGACCAAGTGTGACCCGGAACCTGGCATCTGGATTTGAAAATGCCACTTTGGCCCATGTCGAGTACGGGATGCTCGCCTGATCAGTGTCAGCCCATGTCAGAGCATCCGAGCCAACTTGTCATCACCAGCAGGCACTTCTTTGCAGTACTCTCGTCGCGGAGTTGATGATACAGAGACCGAGAGGTTCTTCCGAGACAGTCGTGTGAACGGGTATCCAACTGGCGAGCCACATGATGGATGATGTCGAATGGTAAGTCCGAAAACATACCCGCCGACAGGTCAGACAAGACAGGATAGAGAGAGGGCAGGCACTTGGCAAGACGAGGTGTCGACGCATGGAGAAAAGAACGGTTTGCACGGACAAGCTAGGTGCAACGGTAGCGAGCGTGATAAGCAATGAATGATGAGGGCTGGCACTAAATGTGCCATGGACCAGCGTGAATGACAGACACATGGAATGGTGAACGTTGCAGGATGTCGAAAATGCAAGAGCAAGAGCAAGAGCGGACACAGAAGGAGAGACGGGGGGCTTTCAAGGCGAGCACTCAACAGCAGAGCCTCAATATTTTGGAGCTCTGGGGCACTGACCGCTCGACTGACACCTGGACACATGTACGGAGTACCTTTCAAGGCAGCCATGCAAGGAGTGTGTGGGTCACAACGGCAGGGGGGGGTGATCGGATGAGGCTGAAAAGCATCTGCCTGTTCGACTCCCCCCACTGGTGCCACCCTTTTTGGTGCCCTTAGCCGCCCCGGCCCAGAGCCTCATCGGGCAGTATCGTCACGTGATCGTCATTCTTGGTCCTGTTCCCTGTCGTTTGCCCCGACTAACAACGAGCAGCCTCGAAGCAATCTTGAAGCAGCCTGTAGAGTAGAACGGGAGAAGCTTGTCGTACTAGCTATACGCGGTGGGTGGTGGATCACGTCTGGCCGCCGGCCGCCAGCCGTCGCACTTGCCTGCCACAATCTTACTGTTCTTTCTTCTCCTGAGAATCCTGATGGAGCTCGGTGTTACAGCTAGCTTTGGTACCGTTCAAGCCCGGTCGCTCAGTTGCATTCGTGGAAGGTCGGCGCGAGAGTGGTCAGTATCGTACTAGACATTGGGAAACTCCGTACTTTCTACTGAGTGACCTGGCTGGCTGATCACGACCAGCAATGCTTTGCAAAAAGACAGGGGCCACTAGATTGACTTTTGGTGCGATAGTTTCGACCTAACTGTTGAATGCTTGTGGCTGTGTGAGAAGGAAAGACTTTTGCTGTGTCTGAGCGGACTCTGTCTGTCGACTAGTGAATTTGGGGCAGCCAATGCCACAACTGAAAAATGCCGCATCTGACCTGACTTCAATACCAGAGGCAAGCCTGACACACTGTCTGACGTTGGACAAACGCCTGGCCCTGGCTACGGCATCGGCATCGGCATCGACTTGGATGATTCGACAGGATTGGCGAATGGCGATACCAGCGGTGAGGTGAGTCGGACAAAGGAGCGCCCTGTAGCCCATAGCCCACTAGCCGCGTATGCTGCGGAAGGAGTACTTTCTTCCAGGCCTCAAGCCTCAGGATGCCGCTGCGCCCGGTTTGTATGGCCTTAGGGCTTAGGCTCTTGGGCCTGCGCCCGGCTGCTAAGCGTGAATCACGTATCTCAAAGGTCTAGATTGCGGACTGGAGTTGCGGTTGGATAAGTTCTCCAATAGTGCCCGCAGATGTATCGTTGGAGGCGAGCAGACACTTGAAGGGCAGACAGACAAGACAGTGGGGAGGGTGGTGGTGGTGGTGGTGGTGGTCGCAGTCGTGGTCGCTGATGGGTGGTGGGTGGTATAGCAAGCTGGTCAAGTGCACGACAGGTCATGGAGAGCGGCATTCGGAACGGGTTGACAATGAGAGATTGGAGGATTAGACCATGTGTATCCCTGCTACTCTGATGCAGAAGAGAACAGCTGGAGTCATGGCGCAGGAGAGAGCCCAAAGCGCTGGAGGCTGAAGTGCAGTCGGATACAGACGAAATAATTGCTGCCGCTGCCGCTGACAGAAGAAACCATGCCAGATCAAGCCATCCTCCTTAACACAACATGCCCTGCTCAACCACCCACCACCCACGCTCGACTTGAAGGCGCTGTACACTAGGCATTTACTCATACCTCCCGTGTCCCACGTCCTTGCCGTTCACTAACTTGCATAACTTAGCACCGGCCGACCATCACCATCGACTTCTGCCAGCTCATCCTCTTCCGTAATGGCTCCCTCGCGCAGGCAGATGCAGATGCAGATCGGGATCGAGACCGTCACAAAAGACAACCTGGACCGCTATCTCCAGCTGTCCCTGATCGGGCATGAGCCAACTCCAGGCGTCATCAGGCTACCAGTAGATAGGAGATGCTGGGAGCTGGTCCGACCATTGATGGGACTTTACCAACGGTGGCACCTTGACATGCACGTGAAAAAGATGGGACATTCACTTGATAGAGCTAGAGCTGGAGCTGGAGCTGGAGTCGATCCCATCAACATAGTCGTGTAATAAACCACTGTTCCTCGGGCACCCAGCCCAAGGCTATAGGATGGCCTGTATGGCCTGTATCCTCTATGGCCTGCCATCTGCAAAGTGCGAGAGAGATATATGCACACATGGGTAGTCTGTGTCTCCGTAGTGCTCATCCTTATCGCTTATCTCGTATTGCGTATTGCGTATCTTATCGTTTCCCCCGCATTTATAAGTCGCGCATTATTGTCTTTTAGACGTGTTAACAACACGCACAACTAACGCACAACCACAACCAACTCTACTGTCGTCTATCGTGAACTCAACAAAATGGATTCACCAGGAAGTTGCCATGATGTCGCTGCGCTTCAACCCAATATTGACAAAGCCGCTGCGGAGCGTTCTCTCATGAACGGCGACTCTTGCACTTTCACTTTTCGCCCAGATTCACCCACCTCAGACCCTGCCTCCTTGCTAAAATTGTCAAAACCAGTCGATCCTAAACTTCAGAGCGTCCTTGACTACATCGAATCACCCTCACTCCGAGAAACTCTTGGTTGGACCGAGTTTCCTCTAGCACCCCAGCAGTTCAAGCAGCTTGAGGAATTGGAACGGCTTGGTTATTTCTGTGGAGAAAACTTCAAGTACGTGAGACTCACATTGCCTTCTGCCCAGATTACACACAGAGAATTTGACCGCAGGTAATAGGTACGACTATTCTGAAGCCGAGGAAATTTTAGCATTCAGAATACCGGGCCGCGGACACGAATACTATCTTAGCCTACTGAAGGACCGTCTCATGCAGATCATTCGGGCCAAGCCAGATGATGAAGCGAACGATCCCTCATCGAGAAATTTGCCTTGATCCCGCACTACCACAGAGGGTCCTCTACCGTGTACCACTGGTCATCGAGGATGAAGGGCAAACAAGTGGTACGTCAACCAGATGCGCAATTCAGCTCTAAGAAATTGGGCGGTCCCAGCTTGATCGTGGAGGTCGCGTGGACACAATCACCCAAGAATCTACAAAAGTTGGCACATGACTATATCTTGGGCACTAATGAGGAGGTCCGCACAGTGATTGGCGTCGACGTGAACACCTCTCGTGGAAAGGGCGCGAGAGTATCGGTTTGGAGACCTGTGTATGACAAGGACAAAAATGCCGTTGGCGTTGGTTGTGACTCTACGGTAAGGCGCCGTCGACCTTCACCGTCAATTCCTTGGATCTGACTGCTTCATCTAGGAGATTCGCAGCAAAGATGGAGTCAAAAACCCCGATCCGAAAGCTGGACTGCGCTTGACCCTCGAAGATTTTGCGTATGATCGGAATCCAGGACAGTACCCCTTCCTCAATTCCACCAACGTCTTCATTCCCCTCGACGATCTCGTCTCGATGCTGGAAGAGTCGGAGGAGGCTCAGGAAGACTTCAAAGCCGAACAGCCTCGCAGAACTAGTGGATGAGCTACCTACCACCTCCGTCTGGTCTGGTTGCTATTGGGTAGTATCTTGCTTGGACGGACATGGATTGCAGCTGGGGAAATGCTGTATGATGTTACGATTAATACCTGCAGGTGCCGTTGGATGGGCAAACACTGTACGAAGACACGATTGATACCCTTGATACTCCTGATACCCCTACCTCTAGCTGTGCAACATTGGCACAGATCGATAGAACATAGCATAGCATGGCGATAGCGATGGCGATTCTCCTTCACATTCTCCTTCACCTTCTCTAGAGCAGGAGCCCTGAACAAGATTCGAGTAATCACTTAATTACCTTGACCCGCACAACCACTGTATGCACAAGTAATATCAGCAAGGACATGTAAATGTACAGTGGTCATTTACAGCATCCAACCTATGGAATTGGAACTGGAATTGGAATTGGAATTCTTCCTCTCCGAATCCCTTAATTACCTTAGGTACCTACATTACGCATATGTACGGATTACGCCTCGACCCGCCAATCCGAAAGTCCCATTTGCGGCGAGTGGGACGGATATAGTATAGTACATCAATCAGGCACCTATAATTAAATAATATACCTAGGTGATCAGGTAGATACTCAGTAGATATACCTACCTAGGTACACACCTACTAACACACCTACACACAAACACCTACTAACACACCTGCACACACATATAGGCGGAGACCAGAATAGAAATAGTTTATGCCATTCATGCCCCTCGCCCCTCGCGGCATTGTGTTGTTATGTACTAGGTGCTACGTGGTGCATGAACACTCCGTATAATAAGCACCGACGAAGCCGGACTTTCTCCTAATTTTTATCCCACTTTCCATACCGAGTCCAGTCATCATACAAGGCCTTGAAAATGGCTCGACTGCTCGGATCCATGCCGGCATTTAGCGCCCTCAGAAGATCGCGCTCCATCGCCCCCATGACACTATACAGTCCTGGCATCAGGCGCTCCTTGACCGAAGGCGACATCTGGCCGTCCAGACTACATCGGGCGTATTCCATCACCAGGTACTGCATGTGCTGGCCTGCCAACAGCTTGGCCTGTTTGGTCTCGTCGTTGAGGTCGTTGTGGCCTCTTTTCCTCGACGATCGCGCCGCCGACACGGTAGGATTGCAGATCGACGATAAGAGTCGCGCAAACTTCTCGGCAGAAGACGCCGGCAGACATTCATGCGACTGCCGCATCCATCTGGGCATGGCCTTCCCGAACGCGTTCAGGCTGGCTGCGACCGTGGTCCGGTTGCTGTCGTGGAGGCTTGCAGACCCTGGCCAGAACAGACAACGCAAGAGCGCCTGTAGAGCCGGGAGTAACAGGTGATAGCGGTCAGAGACACGTCGTCTATGCCTTGCAAGAACAGCCCCAATGAGTGCACACAGTCGGTCATAGATGTCCGAGGCCTGCAGGCCTGTGTCCACGTCAGTCTTGGGCATCAGAAGCTCATCATCCGACACAGAGGATGCGACGGTGCATATCGTCGCGAGAAGTCTGTCGAGCGTGCATTGGTTCACGACTAGGGGATGCCGTTCTAGAACCGTCCGGGCATTGTCCAGGGTGAGGCATAACTCTTCCAGAGTCAATCCTCCATTGAGACTTCTCATGCAAGCGACATCTGCCAGTTCGCCCGCCAGCTGGGGAGCCTGCAAAATATCTTGGTTGGTGACATGTACAATGACAGAGGCGGTAACCACAGGTCGCACAAGCTGGAAGCCGTTCTGCTTGCCTTGCTTTTGCAGGAAGTCGAGGGTAAGGATCCAGCCATTCGCGCCAATCTGCCGTACGAGAATGTCTGCGTTGGCAACAATGAGGGACACATCTGCGTTGGTCCATACATCTTGCCCCTCGAAAGAAGATACCAGTTTCTGAATCGCCTCTTCCATTACATTCTCGTCTGGCTTGACATCTGAAGGCAACAGCAATTTCAAGCATTCGCATTGGGCTGAAAGTCTCATCCGCCACTCCTCGTTGGCCGTAGCTTTGCTGCCCAGAGAGGCTGGCGTCGTCTGAAGCATCCTCTGGACGCTGGAGATTGCTTGTCGAATTCGCTCGTCCTTCTCGATAGCACCGATACGCCGGGCTGCAGTCAGGGTTAACTTCAAATCGAAGATTATCTTGTCCTGCGATCCATGAAGGGCCCGGTCGAGGCGAGATCTCAAAAGCCGTATAAAGTTCTTTCGCAATTTCTCCAGCTTGTGGCTCGTAATGATATTCTCCAGAGCGCGCTCTGCCTGGCAGACTTGGCCGAAGAAAACCTGCAGTGCCAAAAAGGTCGCCGGTTGAGAGTCTGCGACACGAGAGGCGTCAATCGTCTTCCTGATCCAAGACAGTATGTCTGAAAGTACGGTCGAGTTCTGACTAGCAAGAGCTTGGGCCCAGATATTGTCCAGAATATGAGTTATCATAAGAATTGCAGGCCAAGACGATGGCGTTGTCTGGATGTCCTCGCGTCGCAAGATCTTCTCAGAGAGAGCGATCCACAGAGCCCAATCTTTGCAATCAATGCTCGTTCTAGCCGCAACAGAATCCAAGTGAATGAGCAGGTCCAGATCTTCTTCAATTTCTGTGATTGTGGCAACTTGAGTATCAGCTGTCAGACGATGCATGGCTGCAGCCGCGATCCTTTTGAGCTGAGACTTCTTGACCGCGTCCAGTGGCAGGGCTTGTATTAGCGATCGATCGGGTGTTTTGTCGGTCGACTCCAGAGCTTTCGCGACATGCTGAGAGACCATTTGCCGCAAAGACGGGTTATTCAGCACTTCTTCGGCGCTCAGGACGGCTTTCACAAGTGATTCTAAGGTTGGCCCGACTTGACTCCCCGCTTGTGAACGAGACGTAAGCAGGTCTAACGATCTCTCAATGAATCTCTGGGCCGAATGCGAGCAGGAAGATAAGACGGTCGGCCTCTGCAAGAGACGGCCAATGCATGCAGCGAAGAGCTTGTCTGCACTGTCGCAGTCGTAGTTCCGGCCATTCCAGACAGCAAAAGAATTGAGCGGCGTGGCCTCAAACCGCACCATCAGCTCGGTCAAATGATTGAGTTCAGAGTCAATGTCGGTTTGGAATCGACGTTGCCGGACAACCAATTCAATCACCAGCGAAAAACATTCAAGACACTCCAGAAACCTTGCCGCCTTCTTCCGGGTCTCGTCCTGTCGTCCTGAGCTCTCGAACTCGTTCAATGACATGAAGTGGTGATGGGGTTGGAGCAAGTCCTCAAGGTCAGGTAGGTCCTTGAAGTCTAGAAGCGGAACAAGCAAGCGAAGAAGCCTCCAGACTTGCCAGCGTTGGGCTTGATAGTCGGACTTCCTGGGCAACGCATTCATCGCCTCCCGGAAGAGGTCAGCCAACTGTGTTTTGTCCAGAGTCAGGCTTGTGTCGTGAGAGTCAGACAGCTCTAACATGGCTGAAAAGACCGCTAGCTTGGCGAATACATCAGCCGTGGATCCAACCTTTGCAGCAAGGGTCTTGAACTGCTCGAGGAGTTCGCTCAGCAGCATCTGACCCATCCTTGGAGGAGCATGAACCAAAGCTAAGGCTCTGAATTCATCAACGACATTTTCATCGTCCCACACAAGAATAGCAGGTATGGTTTCAGGGTCATATCTGGATGCGTAACGCACACGTATTGCATCTGCCAGATTTTGTTGCCAAATGGTCACAAAGCCGTCTATGTTTCTGGCCCGGGCAAAGGCACGCAACAAGGCAACAACAATTTCGTCTCGGATGAGATCATACAGCTTCATCGAGACAATATTGGACTCAATTCTCTCCATGACCTGTTTCAATAGCTGTTCGGAATTCGACAGGCCAATCCTGGGGACCAGTATGTTGACGTCGAGGCGGATGATCTTGGCCAGGAGAGTCCAGGGACAAACATCCCCTTCGGACGCCAGAATGGCTGACAAGCTATACCCTATTACAGGGAGGGAAATTCTCATTTTGAGTGCCAAAGCAACATCCACCAGGTTCTCCATCGGGGAAACCCAGCTCTCACGGTCACCGAGTGTTGAAGTTGCCGAAATTTCCGTTTTTACAGCTCCCGTGGCGGTGATCTGGGGTATACGAGGCCAGATCACATGAACGAGACATATGAACAAAGCATCAACCCACAGTTGCTCCTGTTGTCGCGCTCGAAGGTCGGATGCCGGGACTGAGCGGGCAGCTATGTCAAGAATAATCCAGGCCAAATGTCGATGAGCGGCCAAGACGAGCCTGTCTTGTGACTGTGTAGTGTTACCCTCTAGGTCGGCGACTTGGTCCTTGAAGCTCTTGAGCATATTTTCCAAGTGCTCGTACAATAGATTATCATGGACATTTCGCCACTTTTTGGCAAATCGTTCGTTGAAAGTTGAGCGGAATGGAAACACAATATGCAGCGCAACCAGTCGTTCTATTGCGTTCCTCGAAGAAGTAAAGGGCTTGTCGTCGTCGTTCGATCCTCGCAAGATATCAAGAAGAACCAAGCTTGGCTTCAAACAGTGAGAGGCAAAGGCTCGATTTGGGTCGTCGCTCTGCGTTCGGGTGGCCGTGGAGTCGCCCTTCCAAAAGGACAGAAGAGTACGGAGCAGTTGTAACAGTAAGGATTGCTCCTCGCTTTGTGGCTCCTTTTCTAGTAGAAAAGCTATTGCCTGGAGTAAGCTGCCAAACAAGGATGCTTGATCGTTCCAGGATGCAGTCCATGTCGGAGCATTCCTTCTCCTCCTGTGCGACGACGGCACAGCTAGAAGGTCGATACACCGGCAGGCAGCCTGTAGAAGAACCCAGATGAGGGTTGTATGGTCGGACGGTCTTGGCTGTACAGTGGTAGTCGGGGGACTCAACCGCCTCCTCTTCGTCATGCGCTCCTTGGGCTCAGCAACTGAGCCTGGAGGTAGTTGTGAGCCATCGCCAGACTCCTTTCTGGAGAGGCAAAGTCGGATCGACTGATCCAAGGTATGGAAGAACTTTCGCTCCAACAGGATCTCTAGACAAACCTCATCTTTTATGCGAGATGTCAAACTGAGAAGAAGCGACCAGAACTGTGGAAGCAAAACAAAACTACAACAGATTAGATTAGAAATGCAATTCAGAGGAAGAAGAATTCCACACCTCTCAATGGTAGCCCCTGCGGTCGCCGACGTTTTACCCTTAGAGTCCGAAGCATTCAGGTTTTTCAGAAGCCAACGAAGCAGCCATTGCTCCTTGAACCCGGGCGAGTGCGAAGAGGTCTTGAACTTGACGTCTGTAGAGGATGCGTCGATGTTCTCCTGGAGACGCAGTCCCAAAATATCAGCTGCTGCCAGCAAAACCTCTTCTGCAGAACCATTCGTTTGTTCCAGGTCTGCTATTGCAGCCTCGAACGATCGCTTCGCCATGGCCATGACAACGACGTATTCTTTCCGAGCCCGAATCTGACCATCCTCAAGGCCGAGTAGCTTATGTTGGTCAGTGAAAGATTGTGCTTTTGAAGTGTGTTTGCGTCGTGAAGTCCATGCGAAGTATTTGGTCTTGATGGTCGACGTTTGATATCAGTTGGAATCGGAAAAAATTGCCAAGGCGGCCTCCGATTGGCCGGTACCGTTTTCGCTCCCCAGCAGCGAGCTTCCTCAAGCTCGACGTGCTGCTGCTAGTATTAGGACTTGTATCTGCTTGCGCCAGCTCTGCCACCAGACACTCTTCAGTTGCACAGAACGTCCGCTTGGTCCAAGGTACGCCTCTAGAGTCTGCTCCTCCTGTGTCTTCGCTAACCTGGATCGTCACAGTTTCCAAGATGCCGGACGACAATGTTTCGGCGCCTCCCTTACCCGTCGCACCCAAATCGAAGCCAGTCAGCGAAGCTTTATTGAACGAAAAGGTACGAGCGTGAGAGGACTGAGACGAGAGGCTTGAGCCCATAAGCGACCAGGAGGACAGTCTCTCTTGCCAGAATATGGGCCTAGAACACCAACCTGCGCCGGGCATGGGAGATCCGATGAACACTCGATTGCTAACACAATGCGATAGTGGGATCGTGCAGTCTCCTCCTTCGTGATCCGATCCGCGCTCGGCTTCTCCTTCGGCGTGATATTTTCAGTGTTACTGTTTAAACGAAGAGCATGGCCCGTGTGGCTCGGCACAGGGTTTGGAGCAGGAAGAGCATGGGAAGAAGCTGATGGTTAGTTTGGCCACGCATATTCACCACCTGGAAGCTTCTTGTTGACACTGATTTAGCAAACTTCAAGAGGGGAGACGTCCTCACTACAGATGGGCTACGAAAAGTACGGACTGGAAGTTAGATGGTTTGCATGGGGGGTTCGTTCCGCTGAATATCGCAATTCGGGAGTACAAGTGTACAACATGTACAGACTACCGTACGCATGAGGTACAAACCGGTGTGCTCTTGGGCATTTCAGGTTTCCTATCACAATTTCTTTCTATCCCATCCCGCTTGCGTGGTAGAACTCGGTCATCGGCCCGCCTTCTCGCTCTCGATCTCCCGGCGAAGATTCTCCAATTCCGCCTCCCGCTTCTTCAAATGCGACTCCAGCCCATCTATCTGTTCGGCGACCAATGCCAGATCCTCCCTAAGTCTCTTGAGGTCACCTCCTGATTTGTTTGCATTCTCCGAATTCAATTCCACATACTGCCGTTGCTTGTACTCGAGCAGTTGCTGGGCCTCTCGTTTGACCAGTGTCCAATTAGTCTTCCCAGACTGTCGAGGTCCCCCATTCTCCTGTCTTTGCTTCCGTCGACGCTCCGCGGCTGCGGTGGCTGCATCATGTTGTGCTTCCACCTCGCGCAGCTCACGCAAAAGCCGGACCTTCTCCAGGTCTTCGTCTTCAACAACATCCGAAAAGTCCGTTCCTTTCGGCGTGTAGGCCGAACTTCCCCTGGCTCCAAGCCGACTTAGATATGCATCGCCGAACTTGGCTTTTCGACCCGTAGGAGTGTCCTCGTCGTACTTGTTGGGGCGGTTCCTCAAACTGTCGATTTGATAGTCAATCTGGTTGCCCTCGAAGCTGGCTCGCAGGCTGGGCGGCACCGTGCGTGGTATCCGATAACCCTCATGGCGATAGTTGAGGATATGCAGAAAGGCCAGACAGGCATCTTTGGATATCGAGTCCCGGCCGTTGGTGTTGATGAGGTTCCAGGCACTGCGGATATCCGTGTCCGGCACATCCAAGCTGGCGTACAGTGTATGGAGGCTCTCAAAGCTGATGTCGCCCCTCCGATCTTTGTTGGCCGAGTAGATCTCCTCGTACCTGTGCTTGTCTTCGGGGCTCATGTACCAATCGAAGCCGTCTTTTAGGCCAGCATCGTCCTCGTCATCCTCGATTCTCTCGAACCGCTCCCCGTGGCTGCCGCCCGACAAGGCTCGGTTCGCGGCGACCAAGTGTGCCTTGCTTTCGGGGACGAGCCAGTCCGGCAAGCTCTTGGGCACGTCCTGATACTCTCCGTTGACCAGGTCGAATATCAGCCGCATGGCGACACAAAACTCTTCAAAGTCCAGCTCGCCGTCGCCGTCGACGTCCGCCAGGTCCCACACCCGCTCTAGCTGGTCATCGCGCAGCTGCGAGTTGCGCAGCACGTTGGCCGCCGCTTGGTTCGTCAGGTGTGAAGAGGACGTCGCGGGCGGCTGCACCAGTGACGAGAAGATCTCCCAGTAGCGGTCAATCTCCCATTTCTCGATGCGCTTGGTAGCTGCCATGATGGTGGGCGGTAGGCGGTAGAGATGAGGACGGGACGAGTTGGTGGGAGGAGGTATCCGTCGAGTGAGATACTACTACTTGAGTCGGTGTCGGTCTCGGATTCAATTCGTGCAGGTCCAAGGCTGTCGCAATAGATCAAAGGAAACGCCGGCTTCAATGCTGAAGAAGTGCTCAAGGGACTCGCCTGCGCCAATTTCCTGGCTAGCAGATCGAGTACAATATGTCAAGCAAATCAATCGATTATCGACCCGTATTTTAATGTCTGCAGCCGGGTACCTGTGTCTAGGTCTGTAGAGCTGCTTACAGCACAACTACAACTACACGATGGATGTGTACGGAGTACGGGAGTACTCTCGCATGCTGTCCGGTGCACCGTTACTTCTGCCACCAGCTACTCCCTACCACCTACTCCACACTAGTATGAGGTAATCAGCACTACGAAGTGCCAGTACTCCGTAATAGTAGTCCTCCCCGTTCGGGACGCCGGTCGACGCCGCCCTGATCACCTAACGTCACGCCATCAGTTGCTCGAATTAACACAACATCACTGCTTCTTGTAATCAGGTCTACCAAGTAGTGGCTAACACCACACGGTATCTGACCATCTCCGAAGAGGAGGCCAGCATGAAGGAGGCCTTAACAAGGGTGGATCTGAACGACGGCCCGCCTGGATCTATTGGTCTGTACAGAGTAATATGCAAGATCATCACGAGCGGTGTCAGCGGTTCCGGCCTCCCCCAGCGATGGTGCGTCCGGCAGATCCTGTGTTCTGTGTCCTATCTTCTTACTTGGTCTTCGCCGCCACTTCTTGGTCTTTTTCCTGCTTCTTATCCACGCTGCTTGGGTCGAAGTACGGCCTCTCGGCTTGGGGAGTGACGCGAAGCATGTGTCGTCGAGTTACACCTTCTTTCACGACAAAGTCCCGCAGAGCAGAGCTAGAAGTAGAGGGGAAAAGGGTGAAAGTCAGCCATCTGAAATCTGTTCGACACGGATTGGTATTCCTCACTGTTGGGTGACCCGGTTGTCGTAGACTGCAACCGTGCCTGGCTCCCAGTGGATCCTGATATGCCAGTCTTGACCATGTTCGATGTGGTTGTATAGAAAGTTCAAGATGGTGGCTAGTGACGACATCAGCGACCTTGTCTGGGTGGAACACGATCCTGCAGCTGGCTTACCGCTCTCTTCCTCCTTCAGACCCGCGATCTTACGAGTGTACAGCCTGTTGACATAGAGTGAGTTTGTTTTGGTGACCTACTTTCCTTTAGTCATGGTCGCGACTGAGCAGTACTTTGGAACCTTACAGGATGCGTCCGAACAATGGGGTGAAGAGTCTCGATCGGCTCCCGAATGTACCGCTCTCGCTTTGTGTGCACAGCTGCCTGTGAAAAGCCCGAGTGGCTGGCGTACTTTCCGTGCAAGAACTCGCGGAAGCTGGGCGAGAGTGCATTGTACGCGGCGGTGGTGGACAAGTACAGTGTGTCGCCCCCGGATTCAGGAGTGTCGAGGGGAAGAAAAATCGTGGTTCCTATCCCGTTGCTGTGGTTGGATTGCCGAGTCAGCACAGAGAGACTCTTTTCTCCCCACAGGTGGAGGCTCACATCTCGTAAGACATATCACTGTGCCATTTGATGCTGCTGACGTTGTTTGCGATCTCATTGTCAACTGCGCCGGCTCTATAGCAATCAGTTGTCAGAAGATCACGCTCAGAGCGAGAGCGTGGAAAACAGTCCCCTTACACAAAATCCCGGTAGACAGGCAGTAATTCGGGATAGCCCTTGATTTGCCCACCCATCTGATGGACATGGAGCCTGCCAAAATAGGCGCCAAACTCGCGTTGACGATCTGGGCCAATGTCCTTAAAATCTTGGTCGCGAAAGACAACAATGCCTCGCTCCGCAGCCAGGAGCGCCAGCTCGTCCTTCTGCTCGGCTGTAAGGGCGCTGAGTTGCAGACCACGCACCTCGGTACCGATGGCCGGGGTCAGTTCCTTGAAATCGGCTCCGGGTGACTTCAAAAGTGCCTTTTTCTCCGGATCAGCACGGAGGCCCACGTCAGTGTGCTCAAACTCCTCTAATGGTGGCTGCTGAAGACCTGGAGTGAAGTGCGGCAGGTAGGCAGCATATTTGTACTATAACTTATATCAGCAACCCCGACGCCCTCCATGTTGAAAAGACTCGCCTGTTGATGTTCATAGTCCACAGATGTCTCTGCCGCAAGCTCAAGCCGATCTATAGCGGTTGCCGCACTGGTGACAGTCTCAGTGGCCATGACTTGTGTCTTTTCAGTGCCGGGCCCTTTGTAGCATGGTTGTAGTTACGACCGATCTGTCGCAATTTATCTTTCTCTTGATATCCCACTCCATCGGAGGACTCCCCGCGCTTCCATGTCGTTAGAAGAATTCCAAGCTCACTAATGCAAGGTTCCGAGACGACCATTCGCCAGTCAGTGGGATTGGTTTGCTGACTGAATGCTAGTCCCAAATCGCGCCATAGATATGGGTTTGTATGGCCAGTCGAGTAAGGCAGGGATGTCGACACGATATTCCATAATGGCGAGGATCTAGACTTGAGATAGAGTCACGACCCTGGTCGGAGGCCCGACACCTTGGCATGAGTGTATTAACAACAGATTCAAACCCGGCCATTTGAGATGGGCATCGAGATCAGACCAACCTTCTGCAAGTTGGACGGGCACGAGTGGCACAATGGCTGACAGCGAGAGAGCCGACAGCCCGCTAGAATTGACCTCAGCAGAGTCCAAGAAGTCCACCTCGTGGTGGCGTCGGGCAGTGGGCCTGGTATGGGATTCTGTGGAGGGCGATGAAAGAAACAGAAGATATGTGCAGAAGCTGGACACCTTCCTCTTGTAAGGATTCTCGGCCTTTTGTCGTGGCTGAACGGCAGCGAAGACTGATTCTTCCATGCAGCTCCTATATCTGTCTCGGATACTTCATCAAGGTCCTCGACCAGAACAACTATAGTAAGCATGGTTAGGACCGAGGGTGGGCCAGAGCATATGTTTATGGTCAATTAGGCAATGCCTTTGTCAGTGGCATGAAAGAAGACGTGAGTACCTTAGGCTCTCGACGTATCCCTGCTTTTGGTCCTGTGCAGTCTTACTGACCTCGAGAAATGCGGCAAAACAGCTTGATATGAATGGCAACGAACGCAACTGGCTGGTGACCTACTTCAACCTCGGCATCATCGTTGGTACTGTGCCGGCCCAGATGATCCAGCTCCAGTACGTCCGGCCGTCGATCTGGATACCTGCTTGTGAGATCGCATGGTCAGCCTTGGTAATGGCCATGGCGGCGGCCAAAAACACCAAAACTGTGAGTATTCCCATCCATTCTTGTTGAGGCGGTGGCATCCTCCATCACTAACGTCAGTTGCTAGCTTTATGCCTTACGCTTCTTTGTCGGTCTTCTCGAATCCTGTTCGTTCCCTGGCTATTCTGCTTTGCTGGGCGGATGGTATGGACCCGGCGAATTGACCAAGCGAGTCGCCATCTTCGAGCAAACCACAGCCATTGCCAGCATGTTCAGTGGATACCTCCAGGCTGCACTGTACAAAAGCATGAATGGAAAGCACGGTCTGGCCGGGTGAGTCGAAGTAGCCAGAAGTGCACTGTGCATGGCTCTTGTAGTAAGTCAGGAATCTCCAGCTGACCTGTGTGGCAGATGGAGATGGTTGTTCATTATGGATGGAATCATTTCCATTCCCATTGCCATCTGGGGCTTTTTTGCCATTCCAGACCTGCCCCACACGACGAGAGCGTTTTACTGGACCAAAGATGTATGTCAGCCTGCCGGCATGGGCCTCTGATAACTGCCACTAAGTCTTTCGTGATAGGATAAGGAGTATGGTGTAAAGCGCATTGAGAAGATTGGAAGAGGTGCGCCGCGTCGGCTGACGTTCAAGATCATCAAGAGCGTCTATCTCAACTGGCGTCTCTGGGTGTTTATTGCTCCATACCTGTAAGCCCCCTGGACCACCTGCATTCTGACTCCGGATGGCTATGGGTATAGATCTGATCCGGCCGCAGGTTCGTCGGATTGGGCGGCAATGGGTCGAATTACTTCAACTTGTGGCTCAAAGCTGAAGGCTACTCCGTCTACCAGACAAACGTTCTTCCGACGGCGGGAAATGCTCTCAACGTTGTGACTGCATTCATGATCGGCATTTTCGTGGACCGGACGGGACACCGGCTCATCGTGGTCATCGTGGTCGAGTTGTTGCTGATGCTCTCCAATATATTGCTCTCCGTGTGGCATATCCCAAAGAGTGCATTGCTGTTCGCCTTTTATATATCCTTCATCAGCGGCGGCGTTCAGCCCGTCATTATCGTGAGCCACATTGTCGCAGAGCTTTGGAGAGGACTAGGCTAACATACTCCTAGGCATGGGGCTATGAGCTCAACGGCCATGACGCCAACCTGAGGCAGCTGCTGGTTGCCACTGGGAACATCTTCACCTACACTTTCTCAATGTTTCTTCCTCGTAAGTCGCAGAGAGGTGCAAGTATCAGCTGCATGTCATTGATTGCTGATTCAAATCAGTGGTCCTCTTCCCAACTTATGACGCTCCACATTACAAATATGGCTATCAAATCTTGATCATGTTTTGCGGTCTCGCTATCATCGCGGCCTTCGTTCTGAAGTTGCAGGATATACGTGAAAGGTAGGTGTCCTGTTGACCCTGGAGCCCGGAGTCTGGTGCCCGAGGATACATCCAGCTGACGAATGACCCCCAGGCCCAAAAGACAAGAAAGATTGGAGAGTGGCGTTGTCACCGTCACCCATGTCACCAAGCTTGGTGAGGAAAGCGAGTCGATCCCAGGGAACAAAAGTCTGGCCTCGGCAGAGCTTTCGGCCCTGAGACCTGAGTCACGTTGACCGGTCCAATGTTTATTGTATAACGCACGGCATGATCCAGGAGAAGGGCCAAGGAAGATGGTTGGAAGTGAAGTGCACAGAACGGGAAGGGAAAGGGGAAGGGGAAGGGGGGCGACCTGAATAAGTCGATGGGCAAGCCAGAACCGAGTCGCGAGTTGGGTCAACCACGTCGGGATAGAGTAGACCTGTAGCGGCACGGACTTGGGCGACTTAGACTTAGGCGTCAGTCTGGCACAGGTTCAGGTGATGAGGCTTAAGCCTGGTATCAGGAGGAAATGGAGGAAAGGCTGTGGTTCTAAGTGCGTTTTCTGATTTCCTGCAAACTGCACATAACCACATACCAAGCTATTCCGCATCTGTCTAGCTCAGTACTAGTGGCTGGATACCAATACAAACTAGGACTAGTGCATATTATCGCTAGAATGTGAGATCATGTGATGTTCAACGACATCGACCTCGACGACGACAAACTGAACGGCATTTCTTTACTCTCTTCGTTAGGAGGACAGGAGTTACATGTCCCCTATGCCTGCGACTCGGAGCTGTGAGGTGACTCGGAGGCCACCGAGGCCATCGAGGTCGGCCGACGTTGCTCTCTAGACACAAATCTTTACTTTCTCCGTCTGCCCTCCGCCCACTCCAGAATCCAAACAATGGATCTGGGGTCGGCCCCGCCGGGGAAGCGCTATTTGATATTTGACATTCGACATTCGACTCACCGGTCATGTCTGGGCGATGTGGTCCTATGTGGTCCTATGTGGTTCTGTTGGTCGAGCCAGCTGAGCTGACTGCTTGATACCAGACCATGGCCCGCCCTGGGCAGTTCAGAACTGGCTATCTGTTCATGTTGATGGTGATATAAGAACATTGCACATTCACTGCGGCTCTCTGGTGGATGGGCACACACGACTACTCTGCCCCCAGCGCCCCATGCAGGCTTCTGGCCGCAGTGAAAGCTGCGGACTTGGACTTGGCTTGTCGCAGGTAGCACGCGGCTAGGACGGCCATTCACTACTGCAAAGTGAACAGACTGTGTTGTCTGTGGATAAATACCTGCAACTTCTGGCACAAACCAAGTTTCACGCGCTCCCTTCTCAGACTTTCATCTCGCAGTCCAAATTCCATCCGCAATGATTCTGCCATATGAGAAAAGAGCCGCTGATGCGACCGAGCAACATACCTACCACTTGATAGGAAGCATATGCTTCATTCTCCTGGTCGCCTTCATTATGGGTTGTTTCGTCTTCATCCAGGTCGAGTACTGTGGCGCGCTGTGGCGTGCACAGAGAAGACGACAACCAGCACCACCACCACCACCACCACCACCACAACTACAATTACAGCTACAACCACAGCTACAGCCACAGCTACAGCCACAGCCACAGCTACAACCACCGCCACCACCACTGCTGCCACGACTACTACGACAACCACTACCACCACTGCTGCCACGACTACTACGACCACCACTACCACAACTACAGCCACAACCACCACAACCACTTTCGCAGTCAAGTCGCTCTCCGGGCAGCCACTCTCTGGACCTTCCAGACAAGGATACGGATATCAAACCGCCCGAACCTGCACATGTCATAGGCGAGAACGCGTCTGTTTCCGGTCCACCACCAGCATATCACGTCTAAGGACTCAGTTTGCATGTTCTCTACCCACCAGGCTGGAAAAGGAAAACCGTCGCGGCCGCGGTGACTCTGAGAAGGTGGTTTGCTCACGACGGGACCAGCTCTACCGAGGTCAAGCCAGCGTCGCGCCTTGGCCTTCCAAAACAACCTACCTTTAGGAGATCCTATCTTGCAGCACGATTCTGTGAAGTAGAGTTGGAATTGTCGTGCTTAGTCTGAGGACACCAGGCCTTAGTGGCAGAATAGAAGCCATACGGAATGGAATCCGAGAAGTGAAGCTTTCACGGCTCAACCACTTCTTCCTTAATCTTCGTCGTCACCACTTCCTCTTGTTCTGTTTTCACGACCGCTTGACCGGTCTGCACTTCCCCTTCTTCCTTGAAGTTTTCCACGGCGCCTTGGTCGATCTGCACTTCGACCTTTTCCCTCTTGACCTTCTTCTGCGTGGCTTTCCAACCCCTGATCTCGGCTTTACACAGCCCGGTGCCGGCGAGGTCGCATTCTCCGCACCTCCTCCCTACAGGCAAGCACACGGTCTGGCCCAAGCCGACCAGCATCTTGTTGATCTCGTGCCATTTGTCACGAGGCAGCCAGCTTTGGAGGCACGCTCTGGTTTCCTCGGGCGTCTTGGTCTTATGCCAGCCCCAGAGATTCGTGATACGATGCACATGCACGTCGACACCGATCCCTTCATCCCGGCCCCACGCCGCAGACATACACAGGTACGCCATCTTCGGCCCCACGCCAGGTAGGCTGACCAGCCCTTCCACCGTGCCGGGGATGTCGGAGTTGTACTGCGCCTTCAGGATGGTCGCGACCTGCTTGATGTACTTCGTCTTGTTGTTGTGGAACCCGACCTTGCCGATCAAACTGTCCAGGTGTTTCGGGTCGCACGCGATTATGTTGTCCACGGTCAGCGTCGACTGCTGGACTTGAGATTCCCCGTTCGCTTTCGACTGTGCGACGTTGCCTTCCTCGTCCGCGGTGGGCGCGAGTTCCGTGTGCAGTCGATACATGGCGGCCGCCGTGACCGTATCTTTGGTCTGCGACGACAACATCAGCGCCGTCAGCGTGTGGTACCGCTTCTCGCGCGGCGGGGCTGCAGGCCAGAACAGGTCTTCGCAGCCCATCGTATCGACCGGCGCCGTGGGATTGCGCTGCCTCATGGCCTTGATCGTGTCATACATCTCCGACCAGTTCGACGGAGGTTGGATCCGAATCGTCCCAGACGGCGAGGTAGTTTTGCGCGCCGGAACTTTGGGCTTCGCTCTGGCTCTGGTTCTGGCCTTCGATGGCACTTTCGCCCTTGCCCGAGACCTCGAATGGTCTGGCAACGCAACGTCTTCCTCCTCCTCGTTGTCATCATAATCATCGTCGTCGTCGTCGTCGTCGTCGTTCTCGTCTTCTTCGTTCTTGACCCTCCGCGACGAGTCCCATCTCACTGTTGCCGTTGCCGTCTCCTGCTCCTCGCTTTTAGTTGTGACGGTGGTGCCAGCGGATGTTGTCCCGTCCTTGTCATGAGATTTTTCTTTCTTGATCTTAGTCGTGACTGGCCCTGCACCAAACTTTCTCTTTCTACTCGAGCGAGAGCGCGCGGGCGGGCCCAGGGCGTCTTCAATGTCCGGGGTCTGAGAGGCCGAGGAGTGTGCGACATGGTCACTGTCATCGTCATCGTCATTGTCGTCCGTCTCTTCCTTCTCGTGCACCTCGACTTCTCCGTTGTGTCCCAGAGCGAAAGACGCGATGCGCTTCGCGCTCCTGGTTGTCCGTCCCGGGCGTGCGTTGGGAGATAGGGCATTGAAAATTCTTGTCGTCTCCTGGGAGATTCGGGAGGTTCGCATCTTGGGGGATGGTAGGGACCCTTATCAGATAGGAACCCTTTGTGCGTTCAGGTCAGGTCAGGTCAGGTCAGGTCAGGACTGTCGCAGTCGCAGGGTACGCGTGTCAAGCGCAGGTCTAGATCATGTACTCTGTATAATGTATAGAAGTCGGATCGTATAGACTCTCGGTGGGTGCTCGCCCCGGTCTGACGATCGAGGATGGAGTACCAAGTACCACGCACCTACTACGTAGATGTTAGTGTCCAGTCTCTGTGGCCCTGGCGCGAACCCTGGCGCGTCCAAACTTGAAACTCCACGCGCCGCGCAGATCAACCATCAACCGTTAAAGTGGCGTGGCAGCCTCGGCTGCGTCAGGCTGAGCTGCAGCTTGTCACGGGGACCTTGACAACCACCATCCACTTACTTACTCAGTACGTACTACTCTACTCTCCTCCGTACTTACAACACAAGAGTCCCGTCCCTGTCACCTACGTCCAGTACTCAGCAGATACCGATACCAAACCACACATTGATCCGGCGTCTCGTCCTGCAGCATCCCGTACAGTGCCACCTCCTCACCCGCACGACAGAGACCGCCGCCCTAGACTGCACAGGACATACAGGCCGCCTCGCACCTCCTCCTAGTCCAATACCGCTGTCGCTCTCAAGTACGCCCATCTAGCATTGTTGCCCCCGCCCCCGACCTGTACCTCCACCGCTGGCAGTCGGTCCGAGCCAAAAAGCCAAAAGCCAACCCAACCACAAATCCCATCGACGAGCCATGGCCTCGCGCAGCGGGTCGACTTCCCAAGGCAACAGCAGCAGCAGAGGCAAAAGCAAAGGCAGCTCGGCAGTGAACGCGCTGAAGCGGCTGACGCGTGAACTGCAAGACCTACACAGCTCGCCGTGCGAGGCGGTGTTGCATCTGGGCCCGGTGAGCGAAGAGGACCTGTTCCAGTGGGAAGCGGTGCTCAAAGGTCCGCGCGACCACACCAACCCGTACCACAACGGGCTGTGGCTTCTGGACATCACGATCCCGCCGAACTACCCGCTGGCGCCGCCGAAAGTGCACTTCGTCACGCCCATCTGTCATCCCAACGTGCACTTCCAAACGGGCGAGATCTGCTTGACCCTGCTGAGCGGCGAGCATTGGGCCCCGACCTACACGCTGAGCACGACCATGGCCGCCATCCAGCAGCTGTTGAGCATGCCGGGCCTGGACAGTCCGTTGAACGTCGACGTCGCCAACCTGTACCGTGAACACGACAAGATCGGCGCCGAGAGTCTGGTTCGCTTCTGGACCGTCGAGAAGAGGTGGGCCGGCGAGGGCAAGGCTGGCTTCATCAGTGAAAGGACCCCTGGCTCCGGTGGGAAGTTGGGAGAGTGATGGGCGGGGTGGGCGGTTGGTTTTGTCATGAGGATGAGGAATAAATGACACCAATATACGGAGTACTAAAAACTCGGGTCAATAATACTCAATAACTTTTCTTTCAATCGCTTTCGCTTTCGCTTGTATTGGTCTGGGTCTAGTCTGGTCTGGTCTACATGGTTGAGCGGTTTGGTTCGGTTTGGTTCGGTTTAGCCTGGCCAGGTCTTATTCTATTCTCTTCTAGTCTAGTCTATTCTATTCCTGAGCCAGAAGCTCAACCGCATTGATTTCAGTGGTTTGGGTATGGTATAGTATCGTATGCGTATACTTCATGGCAATCAATCAATCAATCCACCCCAGGCCCGAGCCCGAGCGCATGTCCAAAAGGCCAATCATTCAAATAAAAGCAGATCATCTCTTCATATAAAGCTTGACGCACGCAGTGCAGTTCTTACTATGTTGAATCCACGCAGTGCAGTTCATATCAAGTTGAATCCACGCAGTGAATGCATGGTCTGGTCTGGTCTGGTCTGGTCGGGGCCAAATCATTTGTCCCGGGCCATCACCGCTGCTGGCGGAACGGCAATGGCGGCAAGGGCCGGTGCGCCCGGTATGGCTGGTACGATGGCTACGAGCGGCACAAGTGGCGCGGCTGGGACGACTGGCACGGCTGGGACGGCTGGGTCGCCGTCCGCCGTGACTGCTGTGACCGTGGCTGTAGCTGTAGCTGTGGCTGATGCCGATGCTGGATTGGTACCGGCGGCTGCTGTGACGCCAGATATGCCCCATACTGTCGAAAGAGAGTTGTTAGTTTGGCAACGGGCAGTGGGCACCAGGAACAAGTCGACGAGTCAACGTGAACAACAGTGTTTCCTAAGGCTTAGGACATACCTTGCGAGCCGACATTGCGACAGACTTTCCAAAACACAGTCATGGAAACGAAGGGCGCCACACACTTGTTGATGCAGAAGCCCATCAGCAGCTTGTGGGCGCGACGGCGGAGCGGCTTCTCCAGAGCGACTGAAGCGCAGAACCACATCAGCGGCAATTGGCTGACGACCAGCATGGGGACGAGCTTGACGGCATCGAAGTCATGGTGGACCAACTGTTCAATGATCTGGCGGATAAGTAGGACGGTGTTGCAGAAGCGATAGTAGACCATGCTCAAGCGGAGGATCTCGATGAACGCGGCGACGCGCGTGATGGGCGACATGTTCTCGCCGGTAATGTAGAAGTAGTTGTTGAAGTAGGCGTTGGACCCCCACCGCCGGCGCTGGCTCAGATAGTGCTGGAGTGACTGGGGCGCCACTGTCTCACTGACGGCTTCAGGGACAAAGAGCGTCTTGAGCTTGATGCCTTGCGACAGGAGAGAGTACGTCAGGCGTCGATCCGTTCCTAGGTATTGCACTTGGTGGTGCAGCACCGGCATCACCGTTACGGCTTCGGCGTACTTTGCAATCGCGCCCGCGCATTCGGGCCGGCATTTGATCATGGTGATGCAGCCGGGCAGGCAGGTCACTTTACCCCAGAAATGTTCGGCTCGTCGACGCACGTACTGGCCGAAGCAGTACTGTGGAAGGTAAGCCCAAGGACATGATATCGAGGGGAGTGGGCACGAGCAGGGTGACGGATCGCTTACCTGAAACTGCTGATACATGTTCCACGCGGACCACTCAAGGCCCGGTTCCAGCTCGACGAGCACGAGGCCACAGGCAGCAATGGAGTTGTCATCTCGCGCCAGAGCATTACACAACGACGCCAACGCTCCTTGGTGGATGACAGAGTCGGCGTCGGTGCAAAAGACCATGTCGAACCCGTTGAACAAGTGCCCGGCCGTCAAGTCGGGTAGCACGTGCTGCCAGAGCTCTTCTCGGAGGAGCTGCGTATATAGTGGTACGTTTTCGCGGGGGTAATTGAACAGGTCGTGGGCAAGAATGAGCGAATCTTTCTTGCCGGCATTCTTCTTCTTCTCAATGACAATCACAGGCACGTCCTCCATGAAACCAGCATGGATAGTAAGCTCGCCCAGTCGGTGTTTGAATGAAATGTACGGCCTCTGAATGGTCGCCAGCAGTTTGGTGTAGTGTGACTTGACGTCCCGTTCTTTGCCATCCAGCACGACACACATGACTTGTCGATGGGGTTGCACGCCGTTGTCGCGCAGCGAAAAGATGCACTTGACAATCTGCTCTTCGCTTTCCGAGTATGCCGGGATCAATGACAGGATCCATTTGGAGGGAACTTCTCTAGGGGGGATGAAGGTGTGATGCAGCCGCCTCACCAGCATTCCAATTGGCGAGATCACGGCAGAGAGAACGTCTTTGCTCTTGATCACCAGAATGAAGACAAATACCCACATTCCATTACGGCTGAACAGCGCCGCCATAAGACAGCCAACGTTCAGAGTAATGACTGTTCCCAAGAACAAGATTCTCTGCGTGAAGAGGTTTCTGGGGGATAGTTTCCTAGCAGGATCCACAGGATCTACGATCATGGGATAGCTGTGCTGGGTGCTAAGGGTCGAGAGGGCTGAACTGGAAAAGGTTTTGTCCAACCGCGGCCGCCCTTGCGTGTTGCCCACCCCCTGGGGTGGCTGGGCATCGAGCGGGAAGGTGTTTGGGTCAGCCACCCAAGTGATTTGGTTCTCAGGTAGACCGTAAGATGGCCAGGAGAAGTTCTTCAATTGCGCTGTAGGTTGAAGCAAGGGCGACTGACTTGAAGTCTCCCATTGCTGCTGTGATACTTGAGCAGTGCTTGTCTGGGAGATGGCATACTGGTCGCCAAACGGGTTTTCTTTCTCGTCGACGGCGGTATCAACGTGGTCTGTGCCGGCAGCAACAGGTTTCTGATGATTGCTTGTCCCAAGAGGCGTCACTGTCACTTGTGTTTGTTTATAAATGTGCTCAGCAATGGTTGGAAACCCAGCCCATGCGGAATGCGGCCCCAAGGATTTCTCGTCGTGAATACTCTCTGCATCGGGGGTCGTCTGGCTGTCACTAGTCGATTGTGTAGTCACTTCTGCTATAGGCAACAGAGGCGCCTCGCGCTTCTTGAGAAATCTGTTGATTAGACCTCTCCAAGCCATCGTATATATCGCGCTGTAGTAGTCCGAGTTCTAGTCACAAGCCTTCTTGTCGGCAGATATCTGCCATATAAGTCTGATGCCAGCTAGTTTCGCTGCAGGATGGAACGCCACCGATTACAAGATTTTCACACGGCCTTGACTGATGTGAACCTCGACCTTGCCATGTCGCAAGTGCCACTTACCTTATCACTGCCTTCGCGCCAGGGGTTGATCACTGCTGATAACGGTCGCTCTCTTACCTCGTTTTACCTTTGGTGGCGTCAACCATGTCCGAGCATCATGGCAGGGGACGGACGAGACGGGCCTTAGATCAGCGTGGTCTGGTGAAAACACCATGTGCTTCTGACCATTGTTGATCGAAAGATTCAGGACAATGATTGTAGACCATTGAGTTTCGCTCGCTGGTCTCATTTCACCTTTGATGGTGTCGACCGTATCCGGGCATCACAGAAGGGGATAGACGAGACGAGGCCTAGACCACAGTAGCCTGGTGAAAGACCAGCGTGATCTGGTGAAAACAGCATGTGCTTCTGACCATTGTTGATCGAAAGATGCAGGGCAATGATCGTAGACCATTGAGTTTCGCTCGCTGGTCTCATTTTACCTGTGATGGTGTCGACCGTATCCGGGCATCATAGAAGGGGATCAACCAGACGAGGCCTAGACCACAGTAGCCCGGTGAAAACACTATATCCTTCTGACCATTGATCGAACGATCCCCAGGAATGATCGTAGACTACTGGTTGTAGTTTGCCTAGGAGCACTGTTCCTGTAGAACAGCATTGATGGCGATGGCGATTGCGATGGCATCACCAAGGCGAAACCAGTTTCCCATCCTAGACTTGCACTTGCAATGCCTAGAACCTCGGACTAGTTGCGTTGACGTCTGGCCAGGGGCACAGACCAAAGACCGTGATTCCAGATGACCTCGGTTCGATCACGATGTGCATATCGAGTCACACTGGCCGAGCTGGCGACTCACAAACCATGGTTGCTGAATGCACCTTTCCCTGCGTCGGTGAAGAGCACGCTGGGATGGGAGATGAGCGCCGGCGCTAGTAGAACTATTGCTGGCGCTCAGCCTGGTGTGTGATCTGTGCTCTGCGCGCTCCGCCCGTCAACGGCCGCTCAAATCACTGGAGGCTCCTTAGGCTCCTTGTCGGTGGAGATTCGCCGTCAAGCGTCCGGCCTAGGGACTGTCGAACGACGCCACGCTGTCGTAACGGCGTGGTCCAAATTCGGTGCCAGGAGAGCCTGGCCAATTGTGCAGCACGCACAGGCTCGTAATCCGAAAATGTGCAGCGCCTTTCCCGCTGTGGCTGAACTCTATCCCGTCGTCGACCTTCGTCGTGAAGGACAACAACCTCGCAACTCAGCATGAAGTCGGCGGAGAGGAGCAACTGGTGCTGGTGGGCTGGATTGGGTTGAGTTGAGGTCGGATTAGAATTGGAGCTGGCACGTCTGACGGCCTCTTTCTGGTGTTGACACCGCAGAAAATAGGCATCCGCGCAGGCCCTAGGGCCACTCTCGCGGTCAGACGAGGTCATTCCCGCCACTTGACACCCACCCAAATTCAAGCTACAGTCAGTGTTGTTTTGGCAGGGCAACCGCGCGCAAATGGGGAAACAAGAAACAAAACACAAAAAACAGCCAGAGATTGTTGTAGATAGTAGATGATTATTCTTTCATTACTTATACGTAGAAATCTAACCTTTTGAGGTGACTTGTCTACTCCGTTTTGCCAGTTCTCCGCCTCAAGGGCACCCATGCCATGACCATGACCCGACCGTCCGAACTCCTCGTGCCAAAATTCAAATGGTATCATCTGGTTCACCAGTCGAGTCGATCAATCATATGACCACACTGCCTCCGCTGGGAGGCAGTCGAGCTCTCCAAAGTCGACACCGTGTTGTCTGCAGCAGATAGCCACCACATCAAAGTTGGCAGCCAAGTCGCTAGCATTAAAAGCCTCGTCCTCCAGCTTCTCTATCCAGGGGATGGCAGCTTGAGCAACCAAAGGATCATAGTATGCAAGCCTATCACAGCCCAGGCTCTGGAGCTCACTGGCGAAGGTGAGGGCGGGCGAGTTGGAAAGTACAGACTGACCAGGCTTGAAGCCGACACCGACGACAAGCACTCGGGGTTGCAGATGTGTCGACGCGAGGGTGGATGAGGCAACATGGCCATGAAGCTCTCGAGCCAGCTTGCGCGGTCGCTCTCTCATGAGGTTGGTTGAGTGGTCCAAGACGGGCAGATTGGGGCATGTCGACAAGAGGTATGAGGGGTTGACGGGAATGCAATGACCACCGACACCCAAGCCTGGGCGGAAAGTCTGGAAGCCATAGGGCTTCGTGGAGGCGGCGTCGATCACCTCGTTGGGGTTCAAGCCCAAAGTTCGGCATGCGTCACTGATTTCGTTGACGTAGGCAATGTTGATCATTCGATAGCAGTTCTCGAAGAGCTTGGTCATCTCAGCAACCTCGGGAGTTGACACAGGTACGACATGGTTGAAGACGGTCGAGTAGAGCTTCTCAATGACATTCAACGACTCCGGGGTAAGCCCTGAGATGATCTTGGGAATGTCGTGCGCGGCGGGGATCGTGCGTCCAGGATCGACACGTTCCGGAGACATGCCGCAATGGAAGAGATTCTGAGTTGACCCAAACAGCTGGCGAGTGGTGCCGACGGCAACACTGCTCTCGATGACGATGGTGTTGCCCGGGCGTGCATAGCGGAAGACAGTCGACAGAGCAGACTTCAGGTGGGAGAAGTCGACAGAGTGGTCTGGTTTGAGCAGGGTAGGGACAGAAATGAGGTAATGGGTGGCCAAGCTCAAGTCCGCCTCGTTGGTGGTAAGGACAAGGTCCTTTTGTTCACCATACTGGCTTCGGAGATCCTTGATGCGCTTCTCCGATACGTCGAAGCCAATGGTGGGATGAACCTGACTGAATTCTCTGAGGAGGGATTCGCCGACATACCCAACCCCGACAATACAGACATACTCTGGGGTAGTGGAAGGCATGTTGTCACTTCAGGGTGAAAGGGGTGATATGTGAGGAAGATTGAAGTACAAAGATGGGCTGATGACACAGATGGACTTGTCAATCGATGGAAAGGTGTTGAGATGATGAAGGATCCAACACAATTCTCGCAATCATGAGCAGCATTATATACCTCGACCCTCATACTCTGGACTGAGTTGAGACTGCTGAAGTCGATGGCCGAGACCACCAATATTGTCGAGTTGATCGGTTCTCTTTTTTCTGCTTCGGCGCTAATATCTGGATTATCGAGGTCCATCATTGTCTAGAAGCCCTCAGAACTGTTGCTGCGGGGAGTGGCCCTCCCATTCGGACAGCGTTGGACAGCAGACAAGTGGTGCTTCAACTCCAATCAGCAAGAGCTATCAACTGCTGAGTGGTGCAAAGAGGGCTCGAAGCTCCACAACTACGAGCCCCATGAGACAGTACTCGTCCAAGAAGACCCTTCCAAAGATCATACCGCAAAAGGCAATGGTGACAGAGGTCGATGATCTGGAGCACTCGATGCGCAATAGAAAGAGAAATGGACGTCCAGATCAGGAGATGGGTGGAGAGGCCTTGGCTCCCTTTAAGACGTAAGCCGAGCATCTAGAGTACTGCTCGCAGAAGGCAAAGCTAGATTGGCATCCTTCGTAAGCTGGGTCTGACCGGAAGCATTGCATGGTCCCATCAGGAAACTCGGTGGTGGGAGGGAAGGGAAGAGAGCCGTCTGACGAAGACCATATCTGCTGGAACGGGGGGAGTTCCACGCATCCGCATGGCGACATCCACCGTCAGAGCGTGGTACTGCCATTCGTATGGTGGATTACGAACCTCACCAACTCATGGTCAGACAGTAGTATTCTTCGGTGAACTCACTATCAATGGGGTCGTTCAATGGTGAATGAGCTATTGTGGCACGAGCCACCTCAACGGCCACGGTGGAGTTTTCCGAAGGGCCTATAAGGGTCTGTAAGGGTTCGCGAACATAGAAAGCCCGCCAACGCACAGGGCATCTTGTGTCCTCCGTGCTTGAACTCATGGTCTGATAGCACAGGTACCAGGCCTGCCATACGCTCGCCTGTCAACCAGAACCGAGTCTTCCGAAGTCTTCGAGAAGCGATAGATCTTCCATATGACGAAAGCCTGAGGGCCTAAGCCCAGATTGCATGGGCAAAGTGGCATCCGCGGTCTGGACTGTCTATCCTCTCTGCATCGATATTGGCAAAGGACATGGCATTATTGAAAGATGTGGTTTTCGCCACTGTTCACATTGGTCGATAGCCGAGGCCCCATGTCGGCAAATGTTTCTCAAGTACGAGGACGAGGACCCTGATCATGTCGGACCACTCATAGTCAGAACTGCCATCTGTTTAGTAGTGCACATCATAGCGGCCCATCAAACGTACTGGTGCTCACCACCGCACGGTGAGCCTGGACGGGGTCGACGGGGTCCCTCCGCTGTAACAGCGGGAGTTCGTCGACCGGCAGGACAACTCCAGTGCCTTTGCAAGTGAGCAGACGATCCCGCGTCATCCGTCGTACGGAAAGCCAATTCGTGACATCTCCATGGAGCATATCACGGATAAAGCCACGGTCGCATGGTTTGCCAAAAAAAGGACATCGGAATCCTCGCGCTTTGTGCTTGGACACTTGGACTTGCACATCAGTTGATATCTTGTTAGTTAAGGGCGTCCACCCGAGTCCCTAATATTAGAGGACATCAAATGCAGCTTCCATGGCCTTCCAGAGCCAGGGTCAGGTACCGGCCGCACGCACACAGGCATTCCATTTGCGGGTGCCGTGCATTGACACTGACATTTCGGTGGCCTCCGTTGCGGCAGTTCTGGATGTTCTCGGCATAGCTGATTGTCCCACTTGGGTTGTAAAGTTGTGAATTTCTTAGGGCACTCGGTCCCTCACGTCTTCAGGGTCTTCGCCAGGAGAAGCTTGGAGGCCAAGACCGGAACATGGACTCACCTCAACGTGGCATCATACGGGCGAGATCGCTCACAGACCATCTTGCAGCGTGGCCTGACAGCATAATGATGTGTCGCTGTTGTAAAGAATCTCAGTTCCTCGTAGCTATCAAGGATCTCGTTAGGAGATCCGATCACCTCGCTAACGCTACCGGCAGAATCGGCAGATGGCTGATCTCGCAAACTGAGTCATGAGTCCTACCTGAACACAGCACCCCCAATAATAAGATCGAGATTCAACCTGACTGTGAGGGAAAGATAGCAGGCTCCTGATGTTTGAGAAAGCAGGTCGTCACAAGGAAGTTTATGCCGGCACGGGAAATGGTGTCATTTTTTGCTTTTTGACTTTCGGAAGCAGAGTAAATCCTGGAGCTCACGTGCGGGCCGCGGGATCCGGAGAAACAGTTACTCCGGAAAGGCGCGGCGGTCGCGGGGTCACGAGGTCAAGGGTCACGGGATCACGGGTGGACAGACTGCCTTACGTAATCTCGTGCAAACCTTCGTCATTGATTCTACCAATTCTGGTGATTGATTCTATTCGTGACTCTCACCACTCCTGAGCTCGCAAGACTCTCACTCCAGACCATCACTACCTAGTACTCTGTTCCTAACCCCCGACAACTCGACGGAGGGTTGACATCATCAGAACAGAAACGGGTCTTCTTTGCTTTCTCGTCGACGTACTGATCTACAATTTTCCCGACTCCCTAACACTTTCTTGGACCTATTTCAGGCTATCAGAGAAGCCCAGCATCATCATCCATCATCATCGTGATGTATCACTGCTCAAGTGACCAAATCCCTGAACTCTCTTTTCCGTCTTCTCGGTCATAGCCCTCGGTTGGACGCCTCTTCAGCCATAGATGTCCCAATAGAGAAATTGTCATCCGGTCTTCACAGCTCAGAGTGGAGGTGGAAGCACGGCCGCGTTTCCACCCAAGTCGACCCTACCCAACAGTGTACAGGTCATAGTTGGCGCGGCAATCCTCTGTAGAGGTCAGACCGACAGTTCAGAACAATGCCGCCACCCAACCAAGCCCTTCCGCCCTCGGCATTCTTCACCACGCTACTTTCTTTGCTGTCTCTCGAGCAGGCTTCCGAAGTCGGCGAGTCCACTGTCATCCTGTCGGCCACGCCACCCAGTACTTTGGCACGTGTTGGGCTAGCGATTCTCAACTTGTCAATCCAGTCCCTGAAGACCGGGCTTGGGGGCCGTTCTGTGGTAGAACTCGGCCTAGACTCCGCTGTTGTCAGCAAGGATTCCAACGGCGAATTGCCTGAACATGGGCTCCGGACCGGCGATATCGTCCGGCTCGGGGATATGCCCAAGGGCACGGCAAAGAAGAAAGAAGTCAACGAGTTGAAGGGAAAGGGCGTCGAAGGGGTTATCACCAGGGTTGGCCAAAGAGCTGTCTGGGTCGCCTTGGGCAAGGAAGGAGGTGATGATGTCGAAGCGCTGTCTGATGGGAAGCTGTGGTTGTGAGTTCGACCATGATTTCGTCTATGGCCGATTTGATTCACTAGGCTGACAACGTCTGTAACTATTCCAGAGTCAAGCTGGCGAATGATGTCACATACAAAAGGTAGGTTATGTGCTGGACTTTGTAGGTAATCGGCTGACAGATCACCTCCAGAATGAACCAGGCGCTAACCAAGCTACTCAAAACACCTGAAACGTCGTACACCACTTTGCAGCGTGTTCTTCTGGGCCTATCTCCCCCGAGAGCTCCAGACCCAGAAAGAGCAAAGGACATTGTGTTCTACGATCCCACACTGAACGCTTCGCAACAGGATGCCATTCGATTTGCCCTTTCGTCACCGGAGATAGCATTGATTCATGGCCCGCCGGGTACCGGAAAGACTTACACTTTGATCGAACTGATTCTGCAACTTGTGAGGCAGAACCAACGCGTGCTGGTCTGCGGACCTAGCAATATCAGCGTGGATAATATTGTCGAACGTCTAGCGTTGACATCCCCAAGCACATCCATCGTTCGCCTCGGCCACCCGGCCCGCCTCTTGCCCAGTGTCTTGAACCATTCCCTTGAGATCTTAACCCGCACTAGCGAAGCTGCGGAAATTGTCAGCGATGTGCGCAAAGAAATGGACGAAAAGCAGGCATCCATACGGAAGACCCGCAACGGCCGTGAACGTCGCGCAATATATGCCGACCTCAAGGGGCTGAGGAAGGAATACCGTGAGAGAGAGGCGAGATGCATAGACGGGCTCGTCAAGGGCAGCAAAGTCGTGTTATCGACGCTCCATGGCGCAGGGAGTCATCAGTTGCGCAGTGAGCAGTTCGATGTGCTGGTCATCGACGAGGCGAGTCAGGCGTTGGAACCTCAGTGCTGGATCCCGCTTGCATTCGGCGGTGGCAGCGTGAGGAAATTGGTGTTAGCAGGCGACCATCTGCAATTACCTCCAACCGTGAAAAGCACGGACAATAAAGAGAACAAGGCAGACAAGAAAGCCATGATGAAGACCCTGGTAGAAGAACTGACAAAATTGGCTGTGAAAGACGAAGAGATCAAAGCAGCGAGGAATTGGTCTTTGGAGACGACCATGTTCGATCGACTCCTGGCAATGTACGGCTCCGGGATCAAGAGGCTGTTGAACACGCAATATCGAATGCATGAGAAGATCATGCGATTCCCCAGCGACGAACTTTATGGTGGCGAACTTGTTGCAGCTGACGCGGTCAAGACTCGACTTCTAACAGACTTGCCTTATGAAGTACGGGCGACCGAAGACACCACAGAACCCCTGGTATTCTTTGATACCCAAGGTGGAGATTTCCCTGAAAAGACCGAAGACGATACTGGCGGGCAGCTCACTAGATCTCTATTGCTTGGCGACAGTAAGAGCAATGAGATGGAAGGGGCTCTCGCTGCAGTGCATGTGAAGAATCTGATCGAGGCTGGTGTCAGAGAAGAAGACATTGCTGTCGTGACACCATATAATGCGCAGCTTGCCATCCTCAGCTCCCTGTTGAAGGCAAAGTACGCAAACATCGAACTCGGTAGTGTGGATGGCTTCCAGGGGCGGGAAAAGGAAGCTGTCGTCGTCAGTCTCGTCAGAAGTAATGCTGAACACGAAGTAGGCTTCCTGGGTGAGAGAAGGAGATTGAACGGTGAGTTGTCCTAGGGTTGCTTTGCATTAGCTTCCCAGTATTTTGGTGGCCTGGAACACACAAGCGCTGGATTTCGCGTTGGGGCGAGGCGCTTGACCATTTACCATTCACCATTCGTCGAAGGCTGACCATTGCGACAGTTGCAATGACACGACCGAAACGACACCTATGCGTGATCGGCGATTCAGAGACAGTGTCCAGAGGCAGCCCGTTTCTCAAGAGGTGGATGAAGTTCCTCGAGGACAACGCTGATTTGAGATACCCAGGCCTTCAGGATCTGAGATCAGGATGAGGCTGCTTTGAAGAGCCTAAATATGGAGCCGACACCCATCCCTGTAAGATGAACAGGGTTGAAATATCAGTCTGTGGTTGACTAAACAGTATTGGCCGGCTGTGAGGACACATGAAACACAAAGACTTCATGCCCAAATTTGTTTCATGGAACGACGGCCCAGTCTGAGGTGGAGGCCTAAACCCCCAACGAATCAATTGACGGTCCTTTATCCCCGGGTGCCTGTAACCTCGAGGTGCTTGGTACCATTGCATTGCCACGTTACGTGAGGTTGAAGGAATCACCCGGCCGAGATTGCGACGCAAATAAGCTACCTCATCGAGTCGTACAATTGGGTACGGATTCGAATCGATCGAGTCTCATCTATGCAAGGTAGCATCGCGATAGGGTTCGTATCACAACTGTACTTTTGAAGCAGGACATGAGTTTGCGAGTAGTCTGCTAGGATCCAGTTGACGAGAAGTAGTGGGGTCAACCCCTAGAAAGCTGATCGTCACAAGGGTCCCAGTATGCATCCCTAAGCCTGGGTCAGCCGGCAGAGCGGCGCGGTACGCCGCCGTGTTCATGGATTGGAACTTGGAACAAAGCTGTCACTAGATCTAGGCCGTGTCTCTGCCGAAAGAGACGAACCATCTCGAGGCGGAATAAGGAGCAGATAGCCAAGACGAGGGTTCGTCCCTTTCCATTGGACTGCTGGCCTATCACGGGTGATATCGCGTAGATTGAAGCCAGACGCCTTGTAAGAAATGCCAGCGTGGCTGAGTAAAGTTCAAGCCTTAAGGTGTTCATGACAGATCAATCGCAAATAGGTACTCGTAGTGTAGGATGGTTGGCTGCACCAGTGCGGAACCGACAAGGGGTACTCCCAACAGCACCCACCGTCACCACCGATCTCGATTTCTAGGAGCTGCATCCTAATAATTGAGACAGAGACCTTGACTTTGGACAAAAGGGCCCCCCCTCTGCATCAGTATGGGCTCATCTTTGTCCAGGCTGCACTGAAAAATGTAGGTAGGGCTTCAAACAGCGATGCAGGCTTCGTTGGCCCGAGACGGGCAGACCGTAAGGACCTTTCCCACGCTAAAGATGACTTGCATTGATGCATGGCGCAGGGGCAATCCCGTGGGATTGGCCATGGGAGAAGCCGGTCGAAGGAGCAGGACGGAGTAGAGGACTTGTCGATGCAAACCCACTTTCCGCTTCGATTTGTTTCTCGTTCTCATTGTTATGGTTATTCCCCTCTTTTCTCCCAGCCTCTCTGGTGTAGGCACGTCGGAGAGACCGGTTAGGATGATTGGGAGGGTCGACCAGGACGCCGGTGGACTCGATTGTGCCACGACTTCAGTTGGCCTGAAGTTTCCGGTTGACCAGTGAGGATCAAGATCAGAGACGACATCTCTTTGTCCCGTCCGACAAGCGGCATGTGGATGGATAGATGGAGGGTCGGGTGCAAGAACGCGGTTGGTTAGGAGGGGAGGAGATGATGTGAGCCTCCATATGGGATTCCGCAGATACTACTCAGTAGATAGTAGACAGTAGTAGTTGTTAGTTGACATGCAACTAAGGCGGTCATCCCTGCAACCCGACGAGCTGAAAGCCCGGGAGAACCGAACCCCTACCACGTAAAATGAGTTAATGGGAATTAGCGAGAGGTGTTGTCTGGGACTTGTAACCTGTTTGGCAGGCCTAAGGAGCCCAGCCACGCTCACTGGTCCGCAGCCTGCCAGCCTTGACGCCCTCGACGCCCACACTTTCTCTTCTTGGCCCCCCGGCTCCCTCGCTCCTCTACCAGTGGCCTGCGCACCTTCGGCTCCCTCTCCATTCCCCTCCAACCCTCCATCCACACCTCCATCTGCACCGAACAGCCAGAACGGCCCTTTCAGACGAACGGTGGGACTCTGCCAGCTGTCATGCCTGCTGTCACTCTAACCTCTTACGTGTCAGACTACAGAGTACGGATACCACGCCCTCTGATCTTCTGACTATCTGCAAGGATGCCGCCGATACTGTACGTACTACGTACGCATGCAAGCTCGCTTGTTGGGAGCAGCTGGGTCCTAAGGTCCCTCCCTCCCTGCGCTGCGGCTGCAAGCTGTATCCCTACAGAGTACTCCATACTCCGTAATTGAACGAAGCGACGACCACGTTTCCGCCCTCCATGTTCTCTGAACGTCCTCATGTTTGCATGCTGACATCCTCCGTCCTTTCAAATCGCTCCTTGGCCCTTTCTTCCCCAGCCTGCCTTATACCTTTCTATCGGCAGCCAGAGCCTTTTGCGCTCTCCATCACAATCTCCTAGCGAATGGTTCTACTCTGCTATCTCTAAGCCGGCGGGGGTTTTATTGCGCCATCTCTCGGTGTCACTTGTCTGTAGGGCCCTGCTTATGTTTGAGCTTGCAGACATTGCGGCCATCACCTACACCTCCGAGAACGAATCAAAGGTGTGGCCACTGACGTCTTGTTGACAGGCTCTGTGCGACTGAGTCTGCTATCACCTGAGTTACTCTTTGGTGTGCTTCTATGAGCTGGTGCCGGCATCACGTCTGAGCCAGCGCATGTCCAACGAAGTGCAGCGACATGATGCAGAACTGCGCGGCATCATCGGCTCGGTGCTGATGCTCTACTGTCAGTGATTTGAACAGCGTTGCTTGCCTTGGCTTTGGTCCCGTCAACATGCCCTCTCAGAGTCATCGCCCACGAGGGTCGGCAGGTCTGGCTCTCACAAGCGCGGCTTTGCGCAGAGGTGACGTGAAGATATCCGATCCAATACCTTTCGACGAATCTGGAGACGCCTTCTCCCATTCCAAACCCGTCATACAGTCGTTCCACAGCTCTGGGTATCGACACGACGACGCCTCGTGGCTACGAAATAATCATCCGACGCAAGAAGCCCATACCCGCTATGTCAGTGACCTTCGGGCTTACGCTGGGGCTCGCGATTCTCTTGAGCCATCCAGTCTCCCCCGCTCCATGTCGTCAATACCTTCCAAGGCGTCACTGGACCAGAGGAAGCCTGGAGGAATTCGCGCTGCTCTCAAGCGCATCTTCTCTAGCAGGCGACACACATCTGCACCTACCGGCTCAAATGGGTATCAATACGGCAACCACAATCGCCTCCTTTCTGTTTCCGAGCAACCGACGCAGCCGCGGGTTGACCCTGCCTCTCCTTCGGAAACTCTCTCACGGGGCGCCGCGCTCAGGTCACACTCAACTCATCAGCAAGCAGACTCACTTAAGCAAAGCTCACCGATTCTTCTGCGGCGCGGGCGGCGCAACACTTTGCCAAGCATGGTCTTCAACGACAAAGAGTCAGGGCTGGACCATACGATTGCCAACTGGGGGAGAGCGTCTCACAACGAATGGCCAAAAGAAGACTATGTCTCGGATAGTCAGTTGAACCGTCGTTCTAGAAGTGCAGATGCGCTCAATGAGCGCCAGCGCCAGGAAGACTATCGATCGTCTTATATTCGTGACCGAGCAAGCGAGATAGCCTACTGGCGCACTAGTGCCATAGAGAATCCTGTCCCCGTGTACAGTGGGCAATTCATTGCTGTTGATCCGGGGCACGTTCTGTGTCCAGGGAAGTCAGCAGTCGACTTAGCGCCAGTGCCCGGTAGTGCGAGCCCTATGCAAAGCTTTGAGTTCGGCCTCAACAGCACGGACAGAGATTCGACCGCTCTCGAGCAAAGAGTGAACACTCTAGAAATAAAGCTCTTCGACTTTGAATATGCGATCGCGAAGCTCCAGGGCAACAACATACAGAAACCTATGGTTCACGCTAAGACTTTTGCTCGAGGGGCAGTACACAATGTCTTCCCTGGTAGCAACACCCATCTGGCTATGACATCTGGACCTTCACCAAATCTGAACCGTCGCTGTTCTCCAAAGACGGTGCATGCATCCACCTTCTTGTCTTCTCCTGGAGAATCGCCCCCTTCTTCGCCCGAAGAAGGCAAGCGAGTCCGGCCTCAAAGGGCAAGCACGGCCACCACTGTCACTATCCGACCAAGTTCTGCTCGTCGAAGGTCAGCATCACGGTCAAGCAGGACGTCACAATCTTCAATTCACATGTCTGCGGATAAGTTCAGGGCGTTGATGGGCCTCATCGAAGAAGAAAAAGTAGCACGTCAACAGCTAGAGGCACAGGTAATAGAGCTGCAGAAAGAATTGGAGGACATGCGCACTCCTATCTATGCAACCATCAGAGATGCATATCCAACACCTAGTCCTGAATCGGCGCACGATAGCTCCGGCACGCCCCGGACTCTGCATCGGACACATGGATTTCAATTGAGCCATTCCGGGTCCGAGATTTCGCGGTTCAGCGAGACAGACCCCGATTCAGACCCCACAGAAGGATTGGGGGTCAAGCAGAGATACTTTTGAATCCGCTAGATTCTCTTTCGAAACAACTGTAACACGAGCCGGAATTTCAGAATCCAACCGCGTTCAACGGCGGAGTACACCACATTCTTGCAGAAGCCGATGCCGCAGACGGTTCTTCTTGATTGTCTGTGGTTACATGTTTCTCACATCAACCCCCGGTGAGGGGACTTGATGTCTTGTGGAATTGGGACGGTTAAAGGAACAATTAGGTAGAGCCAGGGGCCATTGTGTATTGTATCTCCGTACCCATGATGGGCCTGGAAGCTCATTGGTTTGAACAGCCGACCATTTCAAGCAATCGTCCTCCTATCTTACCATAACTCTGATATACACGTTTGGAAGCAGCTGAGGCTGGTTCTCTGGCAGGTCCCCATTTTCCAAACGTTTCTCCCTCCATCAACTCAGGACCCAGGGGCTCAGGCTTAGTAGGAGGCTTAGGGGCCCCTATGCCTAAGGAGCCTCCCTAGCCCTGTGCCCCTTGGTGCAGCCACGTGACCGAGGCTGCAAGGGCCTAAGGCTGCCAAGCCAGAATTGGAGAACCTTCAATTTTGTACTATACTATTACTACCACCCCGTACCAATCGTCCAACCGAGCAGTTCTGCAACATACCCGCCCGCCGACATATGTTGCCCATGGCATGACGCCCGGAGCAAGACGTTCCTTTCTCCTTTCTCATTCAATCTCTGCAGTCACTCTTTTGTCTCATTCTATACCATCGAGCGCAAACATGTCTTCACCCTCCATCACCCATCTCCTCCCGCCCACACCAGTCCAACCTGCCGCGTCCGCCCGTCTCCTCACACCAACAACACAGCCAATCCCTCTCCTCCCCTCCCATCTAGCGAAGCGATACAGCTATTTCCACACGCTTCTAGTGGTGATTTACTACTATTTCCGCGCGTCGGCGCTGGTCGCCGATCCGTATACCGCCATGTTCCTTGATTTGGGTTTCGTGAGTCTGGCGCAGGGTGTCTTCTGTGCAGTTTGTCTCCCTAGCGCTGGATCGTGGGTGAGTGGAACTGCTGGTGGGAAAATCAATGAGAGTACTGGCGCAGTGGCACCCCTGAAGACTTTCAAGGGTGCCAAAACCGGCGGAAATCTCTCAGGGTCGGGATCGAGCAGTTTGAGGAAGAAGATAGCTCCTCCATCCGCCGTTAAGGGTGGAAGCACGAAAGGGGAAGGTGCCGGGGGAAGCTGGAAAGGACGAGTCACGGTATGTGGTCCTATTTCCTTTCTTCATCTACATCTCCCTGCTTCTGCACACGTGTTATTGAACTTGGGGGTCGAGTCCACATTTAAACCATAGTTGAGCTAATCAGACCCTTTGTTTTCACAGCCAGCGCTCTTCTCTCTCATTCTCACGCTCACACTCCCACCACTCCCATTGACTCTCATCGCCCTTGTCCTCGGCGCACCGCTCTACCCGACCTCCCTCCTGCCTTGCACACTCCTCCTCGCCACACACGTTGCGCTTCTAGGCTTCCTGCCCATCTTCTATACACATGGAGTGTCATCTTCCGCATGGCGCGACGTCGCGGCTGCGTGGCTGCCTTTTGACGAATCCGGTGTCTGGGCTGGCACCGTGGGCGCCTTGGTCGGCGGATGGATCGGGGCTGTGCCCATGGCCCTCGACTGGGATAGGGAGTGGCAGAAGTGGCCTTGTACGGTGCTTTGGGGCGTCGTACTAGGTTGGGCTGTAGGTAGGCTTGTCACGAATGTGGCGCGGCTGGGGATTGGAAGGAGGATCAACTTGAGTGAGAAGGAAGAAGAACCTGGAGCGGGAACAGAGGTCCTGGCTGCAGGACCTGTCAAGACTTTGTCAGAAACCAAGAAGAGCAAATGAGGACATGTTCACGCGATATGGCCTTCGATTCCCAGACTGCCTTATCAAATCAACCTTCCGACGAACGAAGGACTCCTGGACAGTGAGACGCCGCGGGTTCGTGTCTCTAACAGTCCAGGAGCATCCGTCCTCGCACTCCACAACGGCCTCACTTACTGTGCAATTACTTCTGGACAACACAAGGCACTACTTGCAGGTGTGCTACGAGGGTATCCTAAGCCCCGACAACGGGTCGGCCAGTCGGAGAATCGTGTCGCATCCAATATCATCACTGGAAAGCGAGCCACGGTGGTCCGGTGGTCCGGAACCCCTTCTCGACTATAGTGTGAGACTGGGAGCTCGCAGTCGTCGCCGCCCATCGGACGTTACAACACCTTCGCCGCGACCCTATCCCTACCATGGTCCACGATTTCAGATCCTGGCCAGTCAAGAGAATACATACCCAAGGTACTATACCTACTGCTAGTAATGCATGTACCGTTACGCATGGACGGGGTCCGCTTCGGGGAGTGGGATGGATACTATAACAATTTGGAACAAGTCGGTGGTTCATGCCATTCAAGTCATTTTCATTTGAAAGTCTCGTGGCCCCAAAGACCGTAGGATCTTTTATGTAGGCAGACTATCTGCTACACTCTCTCGTCCACGTCCAATGATGGGTGGGTTTCAAATCCTCGGGTCATATCGTTGTCGCATGACATCTCAGCTCAGCTTTCCTTCATCTGTCTTTCGTCCGGCCCAGAGCCCATTGAAGCCAGTCCAATGCATGCTGCTCTGCAACATGTAACACCAGTTGGCCCCAACCAACCCGGCCAGAAGCCGGCTCAATCTATTTGTACAAGTCTCGAAGCCACATCCGTGTCTTCTGTCCTCCCGTCAAAATTCCAATCCGTCAGGCATTATTCGGCCAGGATTACCCTGGCCGATTGCTCTTTTGGAGCCCCAAAACGCCGTCGCCATGCATGCAAGCACAATAGATGTCGAAGAAAAATGATTCGGAAGAAGGCGGTGGCTGAGGTCATCAGTGCAGCCTTGTTCCAGTCTTCAGTGAGCGCCCCGTTTTCGCTTTCTGTTGGATCTCTGCTCGTCAACCATTCTAGGAGCTTCCTAAGCAACTTGTACCGGCGTCCTTCCAAGCCTGTAGTTGCTGGTGGCCGAGCTGAATATTCTGGCCATCACACCACCGACCCCAGAGTCAGCCCTGACTTTCTTCGCTGGCTGCTGGCTTTCGCCCTGGAAGCTTGTCTGGTGGCCTTTGAGGCTCGGTCTGGATGCTACCATCGCCTTAGTGTAGGCACTGTGGTATGAGGCATCGGGGCTTTCAGTTAGGTCCACCACAACAATCGAGTCATCAATGCCTGATGATGTACTGTACGGGGTGCCCCGAGAAGTCGGAGCAATTGATGAGGACCGGGATCTTAGCGATGGCGCCATGGAAGATGATCTGGAGCTGGAGTGACTATGCATGTTCCCAGGCCTGCTCGATGAAACCAGTGGAGGCAGGTCCCGAATAGAAGGCGGCGAAACAGATCGGGTGCTTCCGTGATGACGGAATGGTGATGCCCATCGTCTATTGTGACTTTGAGCCGGCAGTGACAGAGAACTGTTGTTGGCTTTCTGACGTGGGTAACGGCCGTATGCAAGTTCTTCGTCAACACAAGAGGCAGGTGAATCATAGACGCCCGTGGCTCTTGGAGGGGGTGTCGCAACACTGCGGAGGATGTGTTCCTTGCGAGCTGGCGGGAGCGAGACGCTGGAGTCGTAGGAAGTCTGGTGAGAATGCCAGACTCTGTGGAGGCTTGTCAATTCTGCCTCTTCCCGCTGAAGTTCCATCTGGAAGCGGATAGGGGCGAGGAATGGTTCGAAATGCTCCAAAAGATCTTGCTCCGTCACTCTGGTGTCGAAATCAAGGAGGTACAAGAGTTGTCTCTCCATCAGGTTCACCTCCGCCAAACCAAACCCGAAGCCGTCGAAGCCCTTGACTGCAGTGTATCGTGCCCAATGCTTGTTCTTTGGGCTCGAGTCGTTCAGGTTCTTGGCCGCCAGTATTAAAGAGGCTAAGAAGATGCGATGGACGGTGCAACGCATTCCCTTCGCCACGGGAGGTAACCTTGACCGGAGACGAGCGAGGTAGACCAGAGAAGTCATCAAAGTCGGGACCTGGACGGAGGATTTCTGGACCAAGGAATTGATGAACTGTTCTAGGGTCGGCAAGGGTGGTTGTTGGACGGATTCTGAGCACGCGTGAGGTGGCGTTGAAGGAGGAGTGGGAAGGCTGTTTCCGGGAGTAGGAACTGGGTCTTCGCATCGGATGACCTGCGAGGCTTGCTTCGCCAGGTGTTGAATCATATAGGAGCGGACCGGGTGACGGACAAACTCCTCCAACGCTGCCCTATTCTGGGCCAAGGTATAGCGAGAGCCCATGGTGGAGATTGTTCAAGGTCAATTGAAGGCCGACTTGGGGTTTCTCAATGGCGAGGTGGCTGTTCAAGATGAGAAGGATGGAACGACGAGGCAGTGACTGAGATGAGGCAGTTCAGGAGTATATGGACTCCTCTCCGACCCTTATCGATTGTCTGGGCTGAAGTGGGCGACTTTGAAGTGAGGTGACAGGCCACTTCGACAGGATTTTGACACCTTTAGGAGGTTGGTATTAGTCGAGCAGATGGGTGTGAAGTCCTGGCCAGCAGGAGGGGTTCACTTGAGGTCTGAGCGCTCTTTTTTAGGATATCCAAGATATGGCCGGATCGCTCGAAAAATGCTAGGCACGGCCCAGGGTGTAGCTCCTGTGTTTGAGAGAGTCGCGTAGTGTCTGGCGATTCTCCTGAACAGTGCACAAGAGTGATGTCGCAACTGCAGCACGGTGGAGATCTCAAGTGTCCAGAAGGTATGGGCCCTGCAACTAGCGGGTAGGCAATCGATAAGCTCAGGTACGGGGTGCGGATGGCCTGGGTCTTCGACCGTTAGGGTTTCCCTCTTGGGCTGTTGGCTGGGTTTTCGCGGATGGGTCAGGGGCTGGAATTGGGAGCAAGGGGCTGATGGGTGTCGGTGCTGTCGTGTTTTTCTCTCTGGGACTTGGCCCGTGTCGGAGGGGCACTAATTAGTAGTAGTAGCAGGAGTGACTTGGCTCGGGTCCTCGGAGGATTGTGGAGGAGCTCGAAGAGGCCTGAGGGGTGAGGAGACGGGCCCCAGAAAGTGACAGGGTGGTCGAGAGAGTCTGAAAGGGATGTGAATGCTCGAGTGAGGCCTTCGACACAGACGAAGGTGAGCGCTGCCAGGTAGGTTGAGAAGAGAGATCGGTGTGAAATCGAGATGAGAAGCTGGGGTTTATGAGCCTGGAGGGAGGGCTGAATTAGCACGGCAACATGTTGGGAAAGCTGTACGAAAGGGCGCTTGCGGTGGATATGAATGGAAATGAATGCAGAATGCCACCAGATATGTAGACCTGTTGGCCGAGAGCGGCCAGAATGAGATGCAACGCGCAGATGGATCGGTTTCGCCCTGCGTTGGCGGCAGGCAAGAATGGTGTGCGGATTGGGCGGCTGCGAGGATACGCGGGTGCGCTGGGCCTGCAGACCGTCAAAGATGGAGTCAATCCCTTGCTGGGTGACCATTGAATCGTGGCCAGTAGTGACCGGTGACCAGTGACCACTCATCAGGCCGCACATGGCCTGGTTCGGGAAGGGATCGAAGGGTCCTAAGGGTTGGTTGGCACCTGAACCTGAACCAGAGACGCCATACCAGCACCACCAGCACCAGCACCACCAATACCTCAAGTCATCCGTCGGGAATGCCGCCGGCGGTCAGAAAACAGGGAGAGGGATAGAGGGCTGCAGGGAGAGGGTGTAGGGAAACGGCATCAGCAGGTACAGTCACAGTCACTACAACCACACCTACTCAAGGTCGCTGCTATACAGATGTTCACTACGAGGGCATTGCTAATCAATTAGGTGTCAGTGTACTACTTGCTGTTGCTGCTGCTACTGCCACTTCTGCTATGAGGACTTGGTCGTGTCTTCTCTCGACATCAACATCAACTGCGATACGGTGTCTCCTCCCGCCTGCGCCTGCGCCTGCGCCCACGCCTCCTAAGCCCACGGCCATCCCTGTCTTGCTGCCTGCGTCGGATCTCGTTACGAGATAGACTATCCGTATCCGTACATACCAGCGCCCCCAGTCTCCCCCCTACATGCCGCCACCGCCTCACCCGCGCCCAACTCCCACTACCAACCGGCTCCATCCCGTAGCCAAGGCCTGTGACAGCCGGTCCTTCATTGGTAGACAACGCGAGACACACGCCCGACACGCCTGACACACATTTGAGGCCGGCTGGACACTCGTCCGCGAGTGGCTAAGGAGGTTGGCCCCCCGGTCAAGGGTCAGACACTCGCAACGCGCCATCCAGGAGACCCTCCTTCGCGTACCACTGTTGGTCACGACCAGCCTCGATCCTCCCATGCCAGACTTCTGACTGGTGAAACCGTCTGTCCTTGTCAGATGTCTAAGCCTCGACGCCCTCGACGCCCTCGACGCCCTCGACGCGCGCGACTCCTTCCGCTGTCTCGACTGCCAGCGGTCCCTCCGTCCTGTCTCCCTTGCGACTCCATACTACTGGCCAAGCGTCTGTCTCAGCTTTTACGTGTCTACCAAGAAAGAGTTAATGCCCACATGCTCATACCTCCTGATGGTCTCACAATGCCCTTCCATCCCCTGCATCCCTCCCTGGCTGCCACCCGTCGTGCCGCAGATCGAGGAACACAGCCACCATGATGGTTCCCGCGACTCGCCCGTACAACTCGCACCAGACTTCGACCTGAATTCATGTCCAGTCAGACGAAAGGAAGTCACAAGAACTGCCAATGTGATGGTCAATTGTGACCGCTACCATCTTCCGGGTTGTGCCGCACTCTTTGTGCGGGTGCCCTTTCACGTAAGGTCTTGAGCCATCCTATCTCTGTGCTATTTGCAGAGACATCCATATGCACCTTGTCAGATGCCTCGGGTCAAATGCTTGTTCTGGGAGACGGTCGCTATCGTGTCCCGAATGGCAGCGGGACGCTTTGGATCGCATTCCGAGCAGAATCAGAATCAGAATCTACAAATTTAGGATGCTCATTTCCTCCCCTGGCTTGTCACAAATTGGCCACCTCAGTGTGCATGAGACGAGACACCGGTACTGCGTCCCTGGGAATGTCCGGAGTACGGGGTGCGGAGTACGGAGTTTGTTGTCTCGACAGCTGAACGCAGCGAGGCCTCCTGAGCCTCAGCTCGTAGGCAATTCTACCTTGGCCATCCTGCCACCAATCGTCCCGCACAAGTTCAACCATGATTGACTCAATATCCGTATAGCGCACGGGGACGGCGAAGCCCGGCTCGGTGCGCCAAAATGTCCGAGCTGGACATGTGGCTGGGATTTTGTCTGTGCCACACCTTTAGCAGGACTGAGGTTGGTCAGCCCTCCGACATTGGACCATTATTGACCATGGCTTTATTCCTGCCTGGATCATTAGATCCAACCCCGTGATAATCTGTCATGGGGACACTTATTGCCGGGATCCCCCCTCCATCTTTCCAGCCTTCCTCAGACGCATACAGACAACATGTTGCCGGTTCCTTGGTTGCGTGCGGCCCGTGCGCCGTGAGCTGTTTTCACATGCCATCTAGACTCAAGCAAGATCTAGCTACGGTAGTGATCATCATTATTGCCTCTTCTAACTTTTCTCCTCACAGAGCCGTTGAGCGCCCAGCTTAGGTTGTCAAGATTGATGGTCGATCACAAAGCAGCTCTTTCCCATCAACCAGAAGAAAATTCCAGATGCAGGAAAAACCACACAACAAAAAACCTCGGACATCTGGTCTACAGAGGCCTTGGAGCACACATATGGCACGCGCTCCATAAGCCTTATCCAGACATGGTGGTGTTCTTGACGCTTGGCATATCAGGAGTCCTCCATGGTCCATGAACGCCACCTACAAGACTCTCTGCTTCCTGCTCCTTGTGTTACAGAGCAACTTCAAGCATGGCGGCGTCCGAATACACGTAGGTGTGCTCACGGCTATGTTGTCGCCGGCTTTCTCAGACCGCTTCATCCCACGCGCCTTTTTTCTCTGGCGGCAACCCAAGTGTACCGGGCCAGGATGACTCATTTTACCGTCGAAGAAGAATCCAGAATGGGGATAACTCAGGCTTCTCAGTAGCTTTTCTATACTCGGGCGTGTGTTCGCCCCATTTAGCTTCAAAGTCGATTTAGTCGAAAGTGTCTCGATCTGCCGAATACAGCGACCAGAGTCAGGTACGTCCAGATTGCACTCCAGGTTTTCTCTGGTTCGGCTAGACTCTCCGAGCTCATGTCAAGCTCTCTTTGGGTGATAACTTCTTGTGCGACTACATTGCGGCCGTTTTCGAACAGCAAGCTTCTCAAGGTCTGGTACGATGGGTCCTTAGCCGGACAGCGCCCCAGTCCGCTTCGTCTTTATCCGTTTGGATGAGAGGACCTGTAAAGAGGACCGAAACCACACATTTTGCGCCTCTTCCTTCAGAATTGCATTTATCATCTCTAGGCTGCATTTTTCAACACTATATACTTGAGCAGATCCTTCGGAATGTGACAGTTTACTTCCAAGGACTTTGTAATATTTGTCCTCTCACCTGTGACCGCCCCAGACTCGCTTCGAGACAGAACAGCCGGCTAGCCAGCAACTCAGCATCCTCCATATCATGGGCATCCCAGACGCGGCCATCGGGATCATCTGCCCTTGTGCCTCCCTGATCGCTATCATCGGGCTTTTCGGCTTGCGAGATTACATAAAGAAATCCAGGAGTCGACGACGACGTCGCCGCCAGCAGATACGAGCCGAAGCAGGACTTGCTGAACACCTCGGCGTTGGTGTCACGGAACTTGAGGCACTTAGTTCAACCTCATCATCGCCAATAGACGAGCCAGCCCCGGCGCTGCTCCAACCACCAAGAGCAGCAGAGGAACTGGAAAGGAGTGTGTCCCGTCCCGGCGTCACCTTTGCTTCTTCCCGAAGACGTACCACCGTCTATAACCGCTGGGATGTCGCTACAGTCTCGTCGATCTCCGATTCTCTGACGACAGTGTCGACAGCTCCGCCTCCGTATTCGAGAATGGACGAGCATGGACTGCCAGCATACGAGAGCAATCTAGATCAAGCGGGAGATCTTCCGAGCGGCTCGGTCAGTAGCTCGAGTCGTCATCAAGAGGCTCCAGCACCACCAGCGTCAGCGCTACCACCGCCACGGCCCTTTCCTCCTCCTCATCCCGAGATTGCCATGCCGAGGCCGACAAGAGCTAGAACAGCGGCTCAGCATAGGGCTTTGCGGCGAGAGAGCGCTCTTGAAGAACGCTATCGCGTCATCCTGAACTCGTTCCCACAGGATTGGGCTAGGTTGTGACATGATGAGGGTGAAGGAGTTATTTGCGCAGCCTTTGGTATGGGATCGTCGAGACTTGGTGAAGAGAGGTATCGTTGTTGAACGGCCTGGCATGGCTTGGTTACTGCAGCTCTCCAATCGGTCCTCAACACCGGCAGGGATGGAAAGAAGGACGGCGTCCAGGTTTGGAGTGAGGATGGGATGGGAAAAGAAGCCAGATCGCCCTCTCTCTCTGTGGTAAGAAAAGAGGCAGACGAAAGGATACCGTCATCCATCATAGCAGGGTGGTCTGGAATTAGGTTGACTGGATAGGTAGTTGTCCAGTGAATCAAAGTATGCTTGCCCGTCTTGTCAGTGAGACACTCCAGTTCCACCGGTCAAGCTCCAGGTCAAGCTCAAGCTCAAGCTAGTGCTGTAATTAGACATTAATCTCAATCTCTGCTAGCCCTCCCTCCTCTGGTCGATGCACAGACGGGAAGCAAGCACGTAGCACATAGCTACACGTACGGAGCACCAGTTCTACGTTTGGTTCTTGGTGTTCAATTCAAGGGTTTCAAGAACTGGTTGTACATAAATAAAGGAAGGCTTAAATCCAGCCAGCCCGATAACAAGTAGCAGCTAGCAACAAGCAACAAGCAACACGTAACAAGCAAGACGCAACAAGCAGCACGTGTGACGTGGGTGTAGGTGTAGGTGTACGTGGTAAGTGTGCACAAAGACCAGGCGGCAGAAAGAGAAGAGCTCTTCAGGGAATCCTTCTCCTTCTCCTTCTCTCCTACTGACTACGACAGACATGGTCGGAATTTGATCTTGATCTTGATGAAGCGAGGATCCGTCAGAGAGGAAAGACATTGGATATTGGATATTGCGAGTCCGACCGAGACCGAAACCGAGGCCGAGACCGAGACAAGACAGCGTCGGTTGGGAATGGCACGAATTAATGGGTGTGCCAACAGCTACAGCACGACAAGACAGGGCAGTGTAGTGTAGTGTAGTACTTGATAGACCAAGGCATGGACCAAGGCATGGGAAATGGAAAATGGGAATTGGAAATGGAAATGGGACAGCGTGCCCCGTCGGTGATTGATTCAGGATACTCAAATATATACCCACGTCCATGGATCAGGGATGTGCGATGCGTACTAGTAGGTGAGGCGGTTTCTTTTCGGTGTCTGTCTTGCTCGATTTCCAGAATTGGATTTTTGAGAAACTTACGTCTTTCCCTCGTACAAGTGCATCGAACAGGCTTGCAACCGACAAAGCATCGTCATCATCGCTTCTCGTCTCTCTCTCCCTCTCTGCGTGTGTGTGCGTGTGTGTGCACGCCAATTCTGAGGCCGGCCTTTGCCACTGTCCAGGTCGTCGACCATTGACAAGCGTGATAGCAAGTACACTTCGAAAATGACCGCACCGGCAGCAGTGGCGTTCTGCGTCGTCATGGGCACTATCTTGGTCATAGCGGCAGTGCAGTTGTGGTGGAGAACAAATCAACATGTCCGGGCCCATGTCCATGGAGCGCCAGGCTTCGACAATATCGAGGCTGGGACTGAGTGCCAGCGCAAGAGTGACAAAGGGCCTGTTTGTCAAGGAGAATGCGCCGATGTTGTCCTGGGCGAGCCTCCATTAAGCAGCATGAACCAGAGCGGAGGGCTGGCAAAGACTAGTTGTGGCATTCGAAGTGTTCCGCAGGACCCAACGAGTGGCTATGGAGAACTTAAGGCACCATTGGGACGGTCGGGGTTAGGCTCAAGCTCAAGCTCAAGCTCAAGGCTGGAGTCGGAAGAGTGGAGTTTGGAGGTCGATATCGAAGCAGAGGCGGGATGTGGTGATGGCACAGGTGGAATCAGTGTCATGTATCCATCTAGTGACGATGGAATGCCACCGCTTCTTGTACCGGCTCAATCTCAGACTCCGAGTCTAACGAACTTCCGATATGGGAGCCTAGTCCCAGCACCGCTTCGCATACATCGACCTCAGGAGATGGAGAGTCAGGCAACTCCGCACCACTCGAGACAAGTTCAAGCTCCGACAACCCCTGACGGCAGGGAGCATCAGGCATCACGAACCAGCTCCCACCCACATCCACTCCAAAGTCATCCTCTTGATGATACCATTTCGTCGGACGGTCACCATCTGGCATCAAAGGAAGCAGGAAGCACACAGGAAGATTCAGATATGCATCAGAATCCGCCATTTCAAAATTCTATCCCAGCTCACCATCACGTACTTCAACCTCTAGCTCCGAGACGTCGCTACAACGACTCAATCATCGGTCATTATATGTTGGCGACTCACACCACTGTCTTTGCACCAGAATCAGAACCGTGAAGTTGGATCTCCGAGAGAGACAGAGTGGATATGAAGCAAGAAAGTGGCGGTCTCTGGCTGCCAGAAACGGTTGCTATGGGATGACGATACTGAAATGGAAGCAGGTGTTGGGAGGCGAGAGGATTCTGAAAGGTTGTTGGTAATCTTGGGGGCTCGGAGACCTGTTCAATGTTGCCAGAGCCGAGGAACATGTCCAGGTCCGTGTCAGATTTCGGGCGATTTCTTTTTTCGGTGATGGTTGATCCAAGAGAAAGTCCATGGTCTGAGCCAGAAGCAGATGGAGCCCTATGCCAGGGGTGTGTACCGTGGGATCTGAATATCCTCAAGTTTCTCATCATCATACTTGTTGGAATTGCATGTCGTAAGATGGCCGCGCGCAGCGTCCAGTGCTCATCAGTGTCGTTCACCGCTTATTCCCAACAGATGCCCACCTCTCTCTGCTTCTGATTCCGACGCCCTCATCCACAGTCGAGCCACTAGTCCCGCTGGCAGCCCAACCCTCGCCGATTTCTCCAACCACTCTCCCAGGTCTGCCCGCAATGACGGTGCCGCCGGCCCAGACGGTATTGGGAGGGAGGACAGTGCCGTCGAGGATCTTCACGTTGTCTTTGATAATGACCATATTCCCGATTGTGCAATTGGCACCAATGTAGACGTTGCTTTTGATCTCCGCCGCCCTCACGTGCGTGTTGGGGCCGATGTAGACGTAGTCGGATATTCTCAGCATGAAGTAGGTCATGATCTGCTGTGGCTCGCCGCCATTGGGACTGGCGACCGTGGTGAGCCGGGAAGGGGGATGGAGGGTGCAGCCAGGGCTGATGAAGACGTATCGACCGAGGTGGATGGAGGTCTGATCAGGGCTGGCCGACTTCTGGTCGCCCTGCTGGGTCGGGGGTTTGGGTTGCGAAGGACGGACCAGGTCACCGCGGATCACGACGTCGTGCTGGATGACACACTTGCCCGCCAAAATAATATGACGCGGTCCAAGGACACTGGCTTTCCGATTGATTTTGTTGCCGGTTTCCTGCCCACATGTTAGAGAGCCTGCGGTGGCTGTAGCTGTTGATGTCCAAGGGGTTCGTGACCTACAGTTTCAATGTACTCGCCACGGACTGCAGGTTTGGGAGGCATTTCACAGGTCCCTCACTCTAGAGCCACCGGCTGGCCCTCAGCGTGCGGCTGCACGAGAACGGAGCGTATCTTCGCAAGGCCCAAGGCGGTGTATTGCTGCAAGTCGAACAAACGCAGCGGTCGATTGTTGTCGAGGGCTGAGGAGGCTGCCGCTGCCTTCCCCGCCCACGTGGTTCAGCCTCGTCACTCGCAGTTGGAGAGTTGCAGCCTTGTCGTTTCCGGAGTACCAAATCAATATCAACGAAGAAAGAACTCCACGTCCAGGGATCTTGAATGTCCTACCATACATGTGTCAAGATGGGGGCTCTCTGTGAGCGTCTAAACCTCAAGCGCGGTCGAAGAATGATGGACGATGGACTATGGACGGCTTTGCAGCCCAACGATGTCCATGTCTCTTCGTGATCTGCCGTATCCTTCCTGCCTACTTCCTACTGCAGACCATGGACTCACATACGCATATATTGTCAGATGGATCCCATGTCTGCGATTGGCCGCAACCCGCTCCCCGCTACCATCAGGCATCCCACGCTCTGGGTTACACCACCTCAGCCAACAGCCCCAGCCCCAGCACCATTTGAGGCGCTTAGTAGAGACCGAGACCTTGGCCATCCATCTTGGATTGTATGTCTCGAATTTCCCAGGATCTCGCCAACAGTGTGCATAAGCATAGCAATGGCCGCGCAGACGGTGCTACTGCTGTCTCAAAGTCCACATTGCTCCCTTCAGCCATGCAAGCGCTTCGACACGCAGGCCCAGTGGCCCAGGGCCGGACCCCGCACGTGGCCGTAGTCGGCGCCGGGGTTGCCGGTCTTCGCTGTTCAGATGTCCTCGCTCGCGCCGGAGTCAGAGTCACGGTACTCGAAGCCCGGAACCGCATTGGCGGACGAGTTCACCAAGGCGAGTCGGGCGGTCATCTGGTGGACATGGGCCCGAACTGGATCCACGGGACCAAGGGCAACCCGATCATGGGGCTGGCCGAGAAGACAGGCACGAAAGTCATGGAGCCTGAGGAGGAGGGGGCGCTGTTCGACACGGGCGGGATCCGACGTTCTGACGCCGAAGCCGTGGATTTGTCCAGCAAGATCTGGGAGATGGTTGTCGGGGCGTTCAAGCATTCGGATGACCACTCTGCAACCATCGACCCACAGACGAGTCTCTTCGACTACTTCAAGTCGCAGCTCGCAGAGACGGAAACGGGGGTCGACAGCAAGAAACGGCAGGATCTGTTACACGAAGCACAAATGTGGGGTCCCTTCGTTGGCGATCCCGTCGAGAAACAGAGCCTCAAATTCTTCTTCCTGGAAGAATGTATCGAAGGAGAAAACGTCTTTGTGGCAGGCACATACAAGGACATTCTCCGAGAAATCGGACGCACCGCCACCGATCCGGCCAAAGTTGACCTCCGCCTCGAGACGGAGGTGGTGCATTTCGACACCACCGCTCCAAGCCCTGCCGGGGCCGGTGCCGAGCACAAAGTCACCGTCAGGACTGCGACAGGCGAGACCCTGACCTTTGACGAAGTCGTCATCACATGTCCGCTAGGCTGGCTCAAGCGCAACCACACCACGGCATTTGCCCCGGCCTTACCGCCCAGACTGTCGGCGGCGATCGAGCACATCAACTACGGCCGCCTGGAGAAGTTGCACGTCACGTTCCCGACAGCATTCTGGCTTTCGCAGCGGCAGGAGCAGCAGCACCAGCACGACGAGGCCGATCCCAAGCACAAGCACAAGCACAGACAACCCCTCGAGCTGTCGACTTATCCGATCTTCACACACTTCCACGACCCATCATACATCCCACACGCGGCCGACGAGGCATGGAACCAATCCGTAGTATCGCTGGCCCATCTCCCATCTCCACATGCCCACCCGACCCTGCTGTTCTACATGTACGGGCCGTGTGCAACGCACGTGGTCCGATCCGTGCAGGGCCTGCCACCCCATTCGGCTGAATACAACGCCGTGCTGACCGCCTTCGCCGAGCCCTTTTATAGTCGCCTGCCGCACTATTCGGCCGCCGACCCGTCGTGCACACCTACGTCGCTGCTCATGACCCAGTGGCAGGCCGACCGCTTCGCCGGGAACGGGAGCTACTGCAATTTCCAGGTCGGCTTGGAGCGCGGCGACGAAGACATCGAAGTCATGCGTGCCGCGGGCGGCATCTCGTCTACGCGTGGCCTGTGGCTGGCCGGTGAGCATACCGCCCCGTTCATCGCCCTGGGCACCACCACCGGCGCTTGGTGGAGTGGCGAGGGCGTCGCCAGGAGAATCTGTGCCGCGTACGGCGTCGACGTGCCCGAGGACGCGATGGCGAGTGCAATGGCGATCACGGGCCATCCGGACCTGGAAGAAGAAAAGAAGGTCCTCGATGCATCGAAACCAGACGCAGCAAACCTAGCCGGGCTGGCTATCTGAGAGGAAAACCATGGACATGGAGCGTGGTTAGCCTGCGGCACAGGTGAGAGCATAGATATGATGTGGTGCGCTGTGTCGACGCTTGACGCTTGCTTGTCGGTCGAGACTCTGGTTGACGGAAAGATTTGGCAGTGGCACTGTATACACCAGGAATGCAATCTCCATATCATAAAGCTATTCGCAACTCCTCACACGACTATTGCTGTATGTCGAACACCTAGTTTCGTGGTCTGGCTTCGCAGCCGACTCGTTTTGTCTACACCTTCATGCTAAGCGAAACAAGACAAGCATGCTTGCATTCCCCACCCGCCTCGCATGGCAACCAAGCCCTGATTTTCAAGCCGAGTCTTTCCCTTTCCATGGCGATAGGACCCTTAACATCCTTGACCAAGTTCGGTGGCCTCAACCTTAGGCTCGACTAAGCAGCCGCCTTGAAGCTCTCGAATTCTGTTCGATCCGGGAGTGTCAGCATCACATCACAGACCATGTTCAACGACGGACAGGGATGAATCTCAAGGGATGGTAGGACTGCTTACCTTTAGTAATTGCTTCCAACTTGGCCTCCTCGGTGGCCTCGGGGCCTATGCCCTTCCAGCGTCTCTTCGCCGCTCTGTGAAGCCGAGCCTTCATCTTCTTCTGGTCTAGCCATCCACGATACTCCAAAGCCTCCGCCATCCCGATGCCTGAGCCGAGGCGGATATCATTAGCTCAAGTCGATCAGGAATGAGACAGATGAAGGAGGATGGGAGAGGTAGCATGAAATAGGGATGCCTCCAGAAGCCTGGAGAGGGGAGGGGAGGGTTTGAAGGAACATACGCTCGGCTATGTTCGCAAACTTGGGGTCATCAAATCGGAGCGCCATTTCCTTTCTCTTTTTCTTGTTCTCACGCTTCTGTGCGTTCTTGGATTTTTTGCCTTTGTTCTTGGGGCCATGATTGCGCGGACTAGGTTTGGACACCCGATGGGAAGGAGTCGTAGGATTGGACGACACGTTGCTGGAACGCAGGTTGAATCTATGTGCCGGCAGGTTTGCCCCTGCTACCCCTAATTCTACCAAGACAGTGTCTGGCGGACCGTCCTCCGGTTTGTCCAGGCGCTCCATCATGTGGCACACAGATTTGGCTAGCTGGACTGTGGTTCAAGTTTAGTTATGGCTCCGACATCGTGACAAGAGAGAACAACGTACTGTGTAAGGCGCTGGGAGGGCAACTGTCACCAACCGAGACTCCTGCGACGCCTGGTTCACATTCGACAGCTATATGCGTCACAACGATTCCAGAAGCTACTTTCTCGACCTTTTCGACTCCTAATTCCCCGTCGTTTGAGATCGGGCACGGGCCCAGAGTTGCTGTTACCCTGAACTTGACCGTGACTTCGGCTTCGATTGTCGGACGTTCAGTTTCTTGGGACATGATTGCTTGCGTGTAAGATAGCAATCTATGTTGTGGTTTGGAACTGATCAGTGAAAAGTAAGAGGATCCAACTCAACCAAGACAATGTGAACAATGTGAATTTTGGTAGGTTTTGAAAAACGCGTCGACAATCAACGACGCGAAAGCACTGATTTCCTTCACACTGGGGTGATAAGCAATCGCACGTGCTATGCTATACAGACCGCATTGGCAAGTGAAGGGAGTGAATTGCCGGCAGAAAAAGATGCATGTGCAACTCTGGTGGCTGTTTCCCTGAGAGCAAGATGATGCACAGTCAAACCCACCCTCCCCGAATGATGTCAAAATCAAATGTGAATATGCTCTTGAGAAGTCACAGCGGCGACAACTATGAGGCTTGAAGCCCATTGCATCTTCAACTTGTTGTACTTCTCTTCAACCCCGTGTCATGTTTGGTCCGGGCGGCCGCTGTGCATCGTTGCTGGAAGGATCGAGGCAGGCTCACCGGCCATGTTGCTTTTCTTGCACTTGGCTCGACAACCCAGAACATCTAGACAAATTCAAATGTTAGTGACACCAGCATAGCGGTGATTGATATTCGCCGCACGTCGTCGGTCAAAGCAAGGCACATAGCGTCTCTCTCGCTGGCGGTCCAAAAAGCATGCTCGGTCAGACCTCCGGCAGCTTGTGCATGTAGCGGACCGGAAGTAGCGCAACCTACCATGGACGACTGGGATCAATATAAGTGGTATTCTTCGGCTTTGTTGCGCGGCTCGGGTGCTTGGTGAAAGGATGGCTTCATTTGTTGACGACGAGTGGTTTCAGATCTTATCTAATCATCAGATCATATAATAATCTTATCACATATCTGATAATCTGGATGTGTTCATCTGTCTTCGTCTTCAACACCTCGGTACCGCATGCTGATTACTATACGCCTGGAGGCCGAGAAACGATTCCCCTTAATGGTGGAAAGAGAGGAGACCTGATCCATCCTTACGACCGACCAGTACAGAGTACTCCATACTCCATAGTACGTAGTACCAGTGCACAAAGCCCGCGGAGATACAACATCTATACCCATTACGTGTGAGTCATTCAACCACAGTGCTGCCCATGCCCATCTGCAGAAGCGATCAAGGTGAATTTCGATAAATATAAAACCCCAGACAGTAAACTTCCCACTTGGCCGTCGTCAGCAACAGTCGCTGTTCTGTTCGAAAAGGCAGTCTAAGTCTATCCCATGGCTTCGATCCAGTACCCTTCGCCAGTCAAGGCGCCCCCACATGTCGTGTCTCTGCTCGACCGGCTTCACCAGCTTTCTCGCACGCAAGAGGACGCGGTGGACACCCAAGAGGTTGAAGCGCAAGGGTTCGACAACTACATGCGCGACAAGTTCATCGCTCTGGACCGCGACAAGGCCGAGTTCGTGTACCAGCTCGCGCGTGCGATCAATGCGAAGACCATCGTGGAAGCAGGCACCAGTTTCGGCGTCAGTACCATCTACTTGGCCCTTGCTGTCTCCCGCAACGTCACCGCCGGCACCGGGCCGGGCGTGGTGATCGCGACGGAGAACGAGAAGACCAAGGCCGACAAGGCTCGTGAACACTGGAAGGAGGTGGGCGACGAAATCACCGGCTGCATTCAACTTCGGGAAGGCGATATTCTGCAGACATTGAAGCACGATCTTCCCGACGTGGATTTGCTGCTGTTGGACAGTAAGGCTGACGCTCCTAACCCCCCATCAGATCTTGTCTATAATGACGCTTTTGCTGACGGACCTCCAATTCAAAAGTATGGGCGCCTATAGCCTTGTCGGTTTTGAAGCTGGTGCAGCCTAGGTTGAGGCGCGGAGCTGTGGTCATTGCAGACAACACTATCGGCGCTGCTCCAAAATATAAGGATCTGCTGGCATACATGCGAGCCCCGGACAGTCCCTTCACCAACTTGACGCTCCCCTACTCCAAAGGCTTGGAGCTGAGTGTCTATCTGCCATGAGAACCTGGTGCAACATGACTTAGGGAGAGATTTCCCAGAAACAGGAGTCTGCAGGAAAGGGTAGAAGAATATCTGCGACACACTCGTGCTCAGACTGAATAAGATCATTTCGACTACCTCTGGTAATGTGTCTGCTTTGGACCAGCTGCCAACAGCTGTGGGGTTACTTGTATCCTATTGCACAATTGAGAAAGGACAATTCATATGCGACCCAACTTCATGAGCAGACCATGCCCATTTTGACCGTCTTGAACCGACAAGATTCTTCCATATGCTAGCGGGTCTGCATCGTCATGCTTCGCTGCATCATCTCCACGCCCCTTGGCTGAGCGAGAGTAAGCCTTGGACACAATCAAGTTCTTCGCCTTTGGCCTTCTCTTTCGTCGGAGATTCTCGACTTCCTGTTTTCCCATCCCGCAGCTTCCGGGAAGACCTGGCATCGGGGAATGTCATGTCCTCGTTCTCTTGGAGAATCAGTCGCTGGCTGGCACTAGGCTGAGTTCTGCGTAGTGGATGCTCCGACAATCTCGTGCCTGGTGCCCAGTTCTCCTTGTCTGAATCTCCCGATTCTGATCGCATATGGCCGGGACGCTTAGATTTGCTCTTCGACGGTTCAGCAGTGCCATCACATCCTTGCAAACGGGCCAGAGACGACTTTGCACGCGCTAGTTTCGGTTTGCCCCCTTTCAACCCTGGGGTGAGGCGATTGTTCGCTTTGGACAGTGATGGGCTGAGCGCTTGCGAGCGTGATTTGAAGCTGTTTGTTCGGATAAGGTTGATGGCACTAACAGCAGACCCGGCCGTCTCAGCTTCTGCTTGAGTGGATAGGGCATCTTTGGTGTTGCTGTCGCAATAGAATTCCCAGGTCCTGGCGTCTCGCGACCGACCAAAGCTAGCCCCGACAGGCCGGTTCTGTGCTCCCTGGCCAGAGTTCTGAGATAACTCAATGCTGTTCATGGCGCTCTTGCTCCGAACCAGTGGGGTCTTCACTTTGCTCTGCAGTGACGGTGGAGGTGGCGCACGGGGTTTCTCCGGTGAGGGTGTGGGTTCATTGTTGGTTCGAATCTTCATCGCTCCATCAACGGTCATAGACAGTCGGACCATACTGGACGTTCTTTTGAGGGGCTCCTTGACTCGTGCTGACATCTCGCCATCAACCCGCGCGATTGCATCTGGTGCCAGACCCTTCTCCCCAAGCATTTCGTCATGATCTCTCTTCCTAGCGCTACCATGCTCGTTGGTACCCTCGGAGCCAGGCTCAACGCTCTCTAGCCCATGCGCATCTGCCTTGTTAGGGGTTGCTTCCCGCACTATGGCTTTGGCGGGTTCGTCAAGACTTGATGGAGGTGTGGATGGGTGAGCCGTCTCTTGGGTACCATATTGGACTGTGTCTTGACTACCAGTGGCCTCAGCCGAAGAGGCTGGGTTTAGCAGGTCATGAATACTCGAAGCCCTTGAAGCAGGTCGGTCGATAACCTCGCATGGGGCAAGGAACGAGTTTGGAGCAACGTGCGACACCGGACTATGTCCTGAGCCCGGCGATGAGCTGGTCTGAGGTGAAATGGAACTGGCGTTACTGTTGCGAAGATGGGCGGCGAGCTCGTGGGGCTGCAATGGTTTAGATCGGCGTCGGTCATTCTGGCGACGATTTTGGAACCAGATCTATGCAAGGTCAGCCAGCGCCAGGGCAAGATTGGGGTTACTGTAGGTAGATGCGAACCTGGACTTCTTTTTCCCCCAGCTCGACCTGGCTGACAATCTGTGCTCTCTCTGCCTTGTCTGGCTTTGAGTTTTTCTGGTAAGCAGCTTCGAGGATAGCATGATCCTGGGGACTGGACAGAGTTAGTGCTGTGGGAAAAATCGAGAGGTTGAGCACTGGTAATGTACCTGGTTCTTCGTCGCTTGGCCTTCACACCGCCTAGGGTTGTGGACGATGTCGCGGGCGCCATGGAGTGGTCATGGACTTGGAACGCGTACTGAGCAGTTGGGCTGGGATGGTGTACAGCTTTTATCGCGTCTTGAGAAGAGTCCTCCATTGCTGGGGGCAATAACAGGGGAGGATATGAGATATGAATATGGTGGCAGTGAGTGCTCTCGCAAAGTTGAGGTGCAGAGATGAAGATCATGTCATGGCACCTGGCTGCGCTTGGGGCTCCGCACGACGCGCAACTGACCGCCATGGTAAAGAGCAGGGCGCGTCGCACTGCAGCATTAACTCCCGCCAGTGCCAGTGCGGCTTGGCTGAATCCCTGCACGCCTGCACGCCCACCAACACGAACACCACTGAGTCACTGACCGATCCTCCAAATGCATCTCGGCTGCCAGACAGATGCCAGGTGCCAGGCACGAGTAATTATTGCAATAATGAGATGAGATGATCGCCTTCGCCTCCTCCATACTCCATACGGCGTACACATATTGTCACCACTGCATTTTGGACGCTCCCACAGACCTCCTTCACGACGTGCTCCTTCCTCCTTGCTCCTTGCTCCTTCCTCCTTCCTGCCGCAGAGAGACGTCATAGCCATAGTGTCGCACGTGACCACATGACTGCATGGGACTGCACGGGACTGCACAGCTGCACAGCTAAACTGCTTCCGTTCCTGCACCTCTTCTCAGTCGTTTTGTGCTTCTTCCCTCTTCCACCTCGATGATATCCCTGTGTACAGACCTGCCAACCTACGCCGGCAATATTCAATATTGTTGCAGTGTCTGTCTGAAGCAACCGGGTTGACTGGTTTCTTGATCGTGTCAGGTTGGCAATCTGCAATCTCGATGGCAATCATACATGTTTGCAACTAATCTCCGCAGTCCCTCGCGACTCCAACGCGAAAGCACGTGACTGTCGCGTGTCTCCTTTATAATAGCACGTGCTTTAGTGCCTGGCTAAGGCTTATAAAGACGTCGAGGTACTTCGACGCGCGTATATACTTCGTACTGATATAGTCTGACGAGCCCCCGGGCCCCGTTGAAAGATGACAAGTCCTCCTTACAATCACAACCGTGACACCAGGCTACCTTCCGTCGTTAAGACGGGGAGTTCTGATCCAGTTCGGTAACGATGATGAAGCCAGAACCAAGCAACAGAGAATCACCGGTAGGGACCTCAATGTTCCAACTCACGTAAAGTATATCCTCGAGGTCAGCCTTGTGCTTGAGCACTTAGTCAAAATATTTACGCACTATCTCAAACCTAAAGAGTCAAATCCTTGATGTCTGTCCCGATCCCCTTGTATGCATGTTTCTCGACACGAGAATGGCCGATTTTTATAACACTGTAAAGCAGTTCATATCACCAGTAACTTCCCAGTAACTTCCCAGAGACGCCGATATCGATCATCAAGCATCTTGCTCATCATTATTACACATCCTCTTGTATCTCGCGTTTGCGTCCTCTTGTGCCTGCTCCCTTGAATGGGCTCTTCGAATGTTCCGTGCTTTATGAATCATGGCGTGGGCTGACATTACTTCCCTGAACAGCTGCAGCGGATTTAAATAGCCAGCCCAGGCACGTAATCCCCAGGGGCCACCTTGGTATCGTTTCTGAGAGCCACCCATAAAAGCGTCTTCGTCGCCAGCGGACTCGACGGCATGATATCCCTGGGCTCGGAGGATGGGCTCTGAGTCTGAGATCTCGTAAGGTGTCGTGCGATAAGCGTAGAGAACTAGGAAGGACAGTGGCACCATCTGCACGCAGATCACCATTGTTGGAAGACCCATCATTACGTCGATATAGGTCATCGAGGCCGAGGGCGTAAGGACTTTTGTTCCTGTAAGAATCAAGAAAAGTATCTGGCTCGCTGGTTAACATTTTTCTTCAAGCTCTTTTGTCCGGGAGATACTTACCTTCTCCACAAGAACTACTCCCACAATCAGCTTGAACGCCGTCAGCTTCAGTAGCGGTCTGTGTTCAGTCATGTATTCCTTCAGGTTGACGTAGAATTGTAGGATGGCGTTGACTGCCACTGACGTTGACAGGGAGGTAATGACTTGAAGCTAATCAACTTCGTTAGACTAAATCCGAGCATGAAATGAAGACATCATAGTACATACCCAAATATGCGCGAAATGAGCTGCGGTACTGTCGAGGCAGTAAACATGTAGTGACTGGGTCACCACTTGGGAGACAGCGGCAATCCAGGTGATGACTGGATATTGGAGCACGGAATACCATGTCAACTAGAACCAGGTAATCGGTTAGTTGTTCGATCAGTGTTTGCGTTTCTGCTGCTGCAAGGCTTACTGTCAAGAAGGCAATCCCGTTCCTCTTCTTCTTCGGCTGCCATTGTCTCTTTACTTCTAGCGAAGAAAAGAACTCCACTTTATCTCCATCGCTGGGAGCCAGGTAGTCACAGAGTAACATGAGGAAGGCATATAACGCCACACCCTGAAACACCTCAGTGAACCCCTGGAGATAGACGTAGGAGTTGGGAAAACAGATCGAGATGAAGGATAAGATTTGGTAGGAGGGAATGAGATTGCAGATTCGCATGATTCTATGAACGATTCCGTTAGCATCACAGAGTCTGATCAACTCTATCGTGAAGCCTTACTTAAGTTGTTCGTCGGGGTTGCTCATGTGCATCGCATGTCGTCCCATCAGGCCCAAAATGGCAATCAATACAACGGCAGTGCAACTGCCGGATACGATCATGTTAAAGTGGTAGAAGGTGAGGTTTCCCACGAAGGGGCCACCACCGACTAAATGGCATGTTAACAACACCATGTCATCTTTGTCGAGTCATGGAGCAATCACTTACTTTGTTCCAGGTGGTCAGGTAGAGGACAGCCGAAGCTGCCAGCGGCTGTTGATCTTGGTCCTAGAAGGGGCATATTGTAGGGTTGTTGGATGCTAAACCGACGACACTTGATAAATGACTTGTTCGAAAGAAGATGAAGTGCAGGGAACGATTGAAAGATCACTCACCTTATATCTTTTACCACAGTCCAGATCTACACCCAAATTTGATATGATTAGGGCCCTCGCCCATCCCCAGTCTCCACGATGATCAACGTCTTGGCCATGGTAAATGCCCTTTTCGGGTTTGGGGCCATAACCCAAGCTCAGCCCAGGCGCTTTCCGTTGCTTACATAGCCCACAAACATTGCTGATCTCGAGCCCACACATTCAGAGGCTGCTGGAGAGATTCTCGTGGATGATGTATCCATATCAAGCTATTTCGGGTTTCGCGGTTGACAAATGATCGTGCGGCAAGAGAGTCTGTCTGACCCCGACGGCCACAGGTGTCTTCGGAGACGAAGATCTTCGCTCCTTTCCTTTCTGTGAGGGCCCAGCTCGGCCCACTTGTTGTTGAAGAACTGGCCTTGCAAGTGATAGTGGAAACAGTATCGACTTGTGGGGCCAAGGCCAATGCAAAACTTGAAATGGGACTGGAAATATCACGGTGAAGTCACTGACAGGAGGTGCTGAGGAGGAGGAACTGTTTGAATGAAAACACCTCAATGAACTATGTGAAGATACTTGCTTTGAGGACAGACAAGCCTGCACCTTCAACTGCGAATACCGGGCCAAGCTCTGCAGATAGAACGACAACACATCGCTTGCGAGTTGCAGCCTCAATGGAGGCCACGCATTGTGTACAAAATAGCTGCCGATTCTCCATGGGATTTATTTCCCTTGCATGCAAGGATAGTTGAGTAAAGTCATGTTGCCTGGCACAACGGTCCATACAATGTCCCACCCGTTACCTCGGCCCAAGCATCGTTTCCAACGCATCGCCAACACCAGAACACATCTTCTGGGTCGTACTTCTTCTTGACCGACACAAGCCAATCATAGTTAGTCCCCCACCAATCCTTCCTCCAGTCTGGGTCATATGGATCGGCTTCATTTCCGTACGTCCCCATGCCAGGAGCCAGTTCTTTCATTGCTTTCAACTTCTTCAAGGTTAGTGCTTCCTTGACCTGCGCAATATCTTCATAGCCTGCATTGTCAGGCCAGAAATCGATCTGTTGCATCACGACATAGGTCTTTCTCCACGCCGGGTTGACCGAAGTGAGCGGCTGAGGATCAAGGACTTTGCCACCCGCAACGAGATTAAACAGCGTGGCAGACTCTGTCGTGGTCTGCGTACCTTGACCTGATACGAGGGTCTCCAGAAGATTCTTCATGTTGCTTTGTTGGGAGGACAGTGATGTCTTGTCAAAGAATCGCGATGCCATCATGGGCCGGTTTTGGCCGTCCGATATATGAGGGTGAGAATTGTACCATTTGAAGAAGGAATTGAATGTATTGAAGGATGATTGAATGACAAAAAGTGTTCCGTTGTATGGACTCCATTGGTTGACAATTTGCTGGGTCATGGTGTCTTTCGCCTTGTTGATGGCCGCAGTGGAATTGTCGTTAAGTAAGTTGACGAAATTATGTGCGTAAATCAAGGCTCCATCCTGGTGAGTGAGAGCTCCTGTACCCGAGTACCCTGCTTCTACAAGGGAGGGATAGCTGGCCACTATGTCTGCAGTGGCATTAATCAGCTCGGAGCTTGCATTTGGGAACGCGACAATTGTCAACTCGTGCCCAAGTGCCGTCAGTTCCGGATATGCTTTGACCGTCGCCGAGGTCACGACGCCGAATGTGCCACCGCCTCCTCCACGGAGGGCAGCGAAGAGGTCTTGATGCTGACATTCATTGGCAGTGACGAGTTCACCTGATGCGAGCACGACTTCATATTCAAGGACCTGATCCGCTCCCAGCCCGAATTGGTGGCTTGCAGGACCATGGCCTCCGCCTTGGAGGTAGCCTCCAATGCATCCGACCGTCTCCAAAGAGTCAGTAAAGTTCTGTTTCATGAGCAGAGACAAGCACGACTCGTTGACTTACCCGATCATCTCCACCAACCACTATGCTCCCATGTTTGTATGCGAAATTGTACACGTCGTCCCAGACATATCCGCCGCCAATCTTGATGGCACGTCCAGTGTAGTTGGATGGACAAGAGCCATCGGAGGGAGTGTAAGTTTGCTGAAAATGCAGTCCGTCTTTGATGCTCTTGATCCAAATCGACAAACTACCGTATCCTTGAGAGCTGTCCCACCTCGTCAGCACCATGGGCGTAGCTCTCGACTTGGAGGAGCATATCTTACCGTTGAGAAATGTCATGGCCGGTGTTTTTAATCACAAGCCGAACGTCGTGATCCTTGGCGAAGTTGATTCCGGCTGCAAGGTGCTTTGCTCCAGTGGCATTGACAGTATAGACTGGGTAGTTACCAAGATCACACTGGGGATAGTGTCCTTCACCCAGGGTGGCGTTGATCGCAGCACAAGTCTCAATCGTAGGGTAGCTGTAGCCCGTTGGAAATTGTGCCAGCCATGAGTTGGTGGACCAGTTGGCGCTGATTTCCTCACAACGTTCGTCGCTGTAGCCCGCGCCTGGATAGCATGGCTGGGCAATAGGGTGGTTGCGGATGAGTTTTCCATCGACGGTTGCATTGAGCGCATCCCATGCTGAAACTGAGGGCCAGCAGTCTTCAGTTGGGGTCTGTGAAGCCAGAAATCAGATCGAGACTCGGCCAGTCAAAGGTTAGAATGACAAGGACATACACATTTGCATTTCGCAAAGGCAAGATGCGCTCCTCCAAGAATCACGAGGGTTGGAATTAGCATGCCGAAGGTGGAGGGAGTTATGGTTGTACAGTATGATAGCTTCGAGGGCCTCGATGGGAGTTTATCTATCTTGATTCTTCTCAGGGGGGCCTCGGCTTTATATCCTAGAAATCTGCACCGTTGATATGGTCTCTTGTCCAGTTTCGAACCCTCCAATCTGGTGCCTGATTATTTATAGACCAAGGTTTTCCACAATTGTGACCATCAGCGTGAAAAGTAACGAAACTCGTGGCCTCCGTCATCATCAGGTAATTAGGCATGACACAAAGTTATAGTCTACAACAGCTTGGCAATTATGAATCCCAGTTTAGGAAGAGTTTGCCCTTGGACTTGACGTAGGGATTCCCGGCCTATTCCAAGATGGTCAAACTCACGGTACAGGATGCCTGATTGTCAGGAATATAGCCCTGATAGGTATACTGCCTTGCCAAGCTATGGCTTTGTATCTAAAACCCGATCAGCTACGTTACCTGTGGACTGTGTCCACGATTCGAGTTTGGAATAGAGTCTCAGGAACTGGCTCAGCTCGGATACCTTGAGACAACATGACTCGAAAATGCGGACCCCGCTGTGAAATGCAAGGCACACTTTTTCGCAGATGTAGCTGACTGACGCAGCTTGGTGGTTGTCTGTTGGGGCGAGCAAATGGAGGCAACGAAACGGCAATCTGTCTGTTATGGACACCCGCTGCACGATAGCATGGTACGTGAATGTATGTCTTCTTCCTCATCCTCCTAAGAGATATAGTCTCGGTATGACGCCCAAGCTAATCTATTTGTGCTGACTCAGGGTTGATATCTAGCTCTGCGAGCCGACGTTCAAAGCAATCAGGGAGGTAAAGACGTACTGCTTGTCGAAGCAATCGTCCCAACTTGTCTTCCCGGACGCCCAAAATCGTTCAAGGACTTCTTTTGCCACCAACGGGCTAGACAAACCTATAAATCGACTCATCTCATATAGTTTATCACGAACAAATACACGTCGCACTGTATCATTGGCGGAGGTTGCTTGAGTGCCCAGTATAACGAGTGGCCACAACAAGAACCATCGGAGTTTGGGGACCAACAGGCCTTCTTCGAGGAGATTCTGGACAATTTCGCCTTGCATCAGGCAACTGTCTCGTAGTGTAGGAGTTGATGGCAGCACCGACAGGCTTTGCAGGGATGAAATGCAGTATATGATGGTTGCAGCTTGATATGCCCTTCCTATCAAGACCCAGTCTGCTTTTGATCGAGGTTTCGACTCTGCCCACAGCTCGGGCAAGAAACTGTGGATGTTTTGAAGTACATTTTGAGCTTCATGGGGTGTATCCTCTGTGCCTCTCGACTGCTTGAGGGCTTTCGTGGCTCGAAATCGAAGATGGCCGATTGCAATTAGCTGGGCAAATAATCCAGGTGGGAACCTGTCAACAGCCAAATAAGCATGTCCGTGTCGTTGGCTCATGAATTCTAACAGCTGGTAGTGGATGTGAGCCGTATTCAAATTTGAGGCGTGTGACGTGGTGTCCCCCATAACCGCGAGGCTGCCTCTGTTAGTTACACAATAATCCATCGAACAGCGGTGTCATGGGCTAGCTTACAAAAGGCAAGATCGAAGTAGAGGCCCTACACCTTTCGGTTCGGTGAGTGTAGATAATCCACCGCGTAGCATGAGGGCTCTGTGAACCCCTTCTAGGTGACATCGCCAGTCAGCCGGAGTGCTTTGCTGTGCCTACAAACATTAGCATATCGAATTGTGGGAATGAATGGGCGTACATCTATGAGTAAGAGAATCAACATTCCCGTGATTACCGGATCACTGGTGCATTTTTCCTTTATTTTTAGCTCGTCGCTCAGCGATCGGATCATAACACCTCTGTGGCGTAAAAGTTCCATGCCCAAGCTGTGACTCTCGATGGCCGTTTTGCAATGATTGATTTGATGGTTAAGGGACATGCAAACGAGGGCGAGTCTTCTGTGATCAGGAGATGCTAGACCCTTCTGGAAAACTGTCGAGGTAATAGGATAAATGGCGCCATTTGGATCGAGTTCGAGCATTGGCAACAGATTCGGATATATGCGAGTATTGTCTATATCTCTGCGTCAGCGAAATCCAGGTACGTAACTCTTTGACACCAACAGTAGTCCGCAGCCCTCAGAAACACATGGAAGTCTGTCCCGACCCCGCGAGGAATATCAATGGCGGTAGGGGACAAAGCCGGAACCCCGGCTGTTGCTTCATTACCAACACGGCGCTTTCGATTGCGAGCCTTGACCTGTCCAAGAGCGAGCCATTTGAGCCTGACTGGCTTCACACCGTACCCCGGACATGTGATTCCAGACCGCGTACAGCGATCGCATTCAGGATAGGTAAAGTCACAGACTAATGTGCGTCGGCGGCACTCCCAACAATGACTTCTCGGCTCGCCCTGCTTCATCGTGGCGTCTGCGGTGTTCATTGGGGAGAGGAAGTCCAGAGATCGGGGTGTAGGCAGAAGAGTGAACTGATTTCACAGGGACAACCCCGTCCCTTCCTCATTCAGATATTATATGAGCCAAGAGATACCAACGTGGGACGTGAGAGGGGGGCCTTATTACCTCATAGGGCCTTAGGCCCCATAATACTCAGCTGCTGGTCTCCATAGTCGGTGCTAAAGCGGTCTTGGCGTACTGATTGCCCCTTTTCGCTCAAGCGTGATACATGTGTGTAGCTTGTTTCCACGGCCGGCCTAGGAGTGTGTTGCATCATGTGAAGAAAGTCGCTCCCAACATCCTTAGCTAGCTTCCTTGAACAGGGACTGCTGTGCGCACTTCTCACATCAGACCCATTCAGACGCAAACCAATGGAGAGCAGGGTATAGCTAGTGCCGTACTGTGAGAACGACCTTGATTCTGGGCAGACTCGGTTGGTAGGCTTGGTACGAGTATTGGGAAAACTATGGTTTGGATACGGCGGTCTGAGATCCAGACAAGGTTCTCCACCATGGCATGGCCAGCTATCTCACGCCACAGGCTTTACGAAGCAATCCATCTAATGGCTGCTTGAACTGATACAGATGATCTGGAATGTATTGAGTTCAAAGGGCAGCAAAATAACTCCATTGCAGATTAGCTGTGCTCAACAATCTATCGTTCTGCTCTGGTGTCTGAACCATCTCACCATACACACCAAAACAATTCACCCATCAGAAATTTCTACAAATCCAGCCGAGAGGTCAGCACGTGCAACGCGTTCGGTCTCTCGAATTCCTCTTGAGGCTCATCATCTAGTTTCTCCTCGTGGCAGATTGATAAGAAGGCAACTCCTCTTCCAATCTCTCCTTCCTCACCCTCTTGGAACTGCCCTCAAGATGTTTCTCGTTCCTCTGGCCAACACGATTCTCCTCGTCAGACTCGTCCTCACTGTAGTCCTTTGCACTTTGCACGTCTCTGTTCCTGGATCCATATTGGCGGCCTCGATGATAGTCGCGTGTGGCGTCTTGGGAATGAGTGTAATCCTGCCCCAGTTCTCTGTTATGGGCGTCGTATTGCATGTCTTCCTCCATCCTTCTTCGCGCAATTGCCTGACGTTCCACGTGGTCACGCTCTGAGCGGTCGCTCATCATGTTCATTGCACCACCGACGACTGTGCTTAGAAGGCTCTGGCGGCCTCCATTGAGTATTACCGGCCCACCGAAGCTGTTGCAGCGACAACGGCGAAATCCGCATATGTGGCATCCAAGGGCAACGCGCCGACCGAAGCCCGGACCATGTCTCTGTCCATAACAAGGGCCATACCCGGGGCCGTAGCCACCAGCATAGCTGGCTCCTGTGTTGATGGTTATTTGCGGAGTTGTACGTGGATCGTAGCTACCTTGAGGCAGACTGTAGTTGTTCGCTCCTTGGTACATATTGAAAGAATTCTCTGAACTTAACTGTCAGAGAGATCAAAAACAGACTCTTTGTTCTTAGGCCTGTGAGTGTCCAGGCTTTATTTTATCGTGTAGTTTGTTTGGATGTAAAAAATACTTGACGTAGAATGCAGGTAAAGAGACTCAAATGTGGCTTGCGAGATGTACCAGAGAATATATATACCTGAGTACGTATTTAGCGGACTGGCACTGCTGAAATATCCAACACCGCCCCAATTATCATAACAATAATTACAGCTCATTGTTACGCAGCCGCCTAGTGATTCTCCAGAAGCTCAGCCACGGGCGGCCCATGAGAAGTCCCGTATCTGCACAGCATTGGGTTCAACATTGGGTGGCCCTGATCGAGGATAGCATCCTGCACAGGTGTAGACTGAGACGGATCTGATGGATATCGCGTTCCGAGATCTGCGTCTTGGCCGTTATATTTCCCCTTTCTGGGGACATGGAGGCTCCGCAGCGCCCGCGACAATTCTGGCGACCCACGGCGATCCAAGTATCACGGCCCCAACCACGCCTTTCCCAACCTTCAGGGATGCTAGTGCTTATACGGTGTGCTGATCTCGAAATGTTTCCGTGTGCACAGCCTGGTAGATCAGTGAGCCTCCAGCTGCTCCAGCTTAGAGGACACGACCCAGGAGACTCTAGGGATGAGGGGTTGTACTCAAGATTGACAGATCATCTGTGCGGGGCGAGTTGTAATACGCAGATCTGTTCAAAGTCATCCTCGGCCATCCTAATAATAAGGATCTCATCCACGAAGATTTCCTTAACATCTTTCCAAGTTCGTTTAATTTCGCATTCACCTTGCCATGCTGCCAAAGCGTCGTATTCAGCAGCTCGATATTGCGTCCCGTAAGGGCTACGACGCCATCTTCAATTCCAACTTTCTTGAGGACGTTCCAGAGGCCGTTGAGCAGTATGGATGCTCGCGCGTCCTGCTCCTGGCTAGTAAAAGCCTCGCTACCACCACGGACCGGATCTCAGCGCTACAATCCGCTCTGAAATCTAAACTGGTGCATACGAAGCTTGGAATGGGCAGCCACACTCCCTATGCTGACGTTCGCGATCTCGCAACGTCCGTCCAACAACTTCAGATTGACTGCTTGGTCAGCGTCGGGAGCTGCTCCTATAGCGATGCCAGCAAGATTGCGTGCCTATTAGCCGCAAATCTCGAGCCTGGGTTTGGCGTGGACGAGATGGAAGCCCTCGTCGACAGCCAACGAGGAATCGCAGATACCAGGGACGGCCAGCCGCTCGTGGCCCGATCATGCCGCCTTATCACAGTGCCGACCAGCCTGTCTGCATCGGAATGGAACGCCGTGAGTTCCGCTGTCAACAGTCAAGGCAAGAAGCAGCATTTTGGTCGGTGGGAAGAAGGTCAGCCGGACCTCATTCTGATGGACCCTGCGCTCGCCGGTACCAGCCCGGAGAGGTTATGGTTGAGCAGCGGCGTACGCTGTGTGGATCATTGCGCCGAACTACTTTGTAACCCCTTGTCGAGTGAGGCGGGGTTTGAAGGCGTGCAGGCCCACGCTGAGAATGGACTGCGCTGCATGATCATTGGATTGACTCAATATAAGACCGCGAAGAGCAAGAAACCGGCCCAGCAACCTGATGACGAATCACTACTCCGGGCTATCTCTGAATCCCAGTACGGCTCAAGAGAGGCGTTAACGGGCTTGTTGGTGTGGAGGGTTCCGATGGGCCCAAGTCATGCTATAGGACACCAGGTATGAGGATACCACCACTTCAAGTTCGTCTTTGCCCGACTGACCGTGCATTCAGCTTGGTTCAGTTGCTCATGTCATGCACGGGGTGAGTCGTAAAGCAAACTCCCCTTTTTTCCAGCTCAACTAATCACTAGACTCTCCGATTTCAAAGATTACCAGCTGCATCATGCTTGCGCCAGTTTTGCGCTGGCAAGCGGCTCATCTCAGCCTTCCCCACTACAAGAATGCCCAGACCAGAATCCTCGAAATCTTCAATGAGGCATTGGGTTGGCAAGAGTCCTCTGCCGCGAATGCCATAGAGAAATTTGTCAAGACCCTAGGTCTCTCCACCACTCTTCAAGAGGTCAACGTGATATCCGACGAGCAAGTTGAAGAAATTGCCGAGAAGACCATGACGGATGTTTGGGGCGGTGGAAAGCGGCAAATGGAGTTTGAAGACGTGATGGAGGTGCTGAATATGGCGAGAGCATAGATGGCCAAGGTGTAATAGCCATCTGGGAGATGGCCACGCAGTGAAACTAGAATGGTATCCTTCTTTATGTTGAACTCGTTGCTTATCGAGCAAAGTTTAGAAAACAGAGGCATCGAAAACTCGCCTATGTTATTATGCGAGATATGGCCCACCATCTGAAGCAATTTCACAAGCCTGGTCGGTCGCAAGAGGCCAGGACACCACCTGGAAAACCCCTGTGTGCGAAATACCCCTGACCCAACTCGACTGCAAATCCGTAAACGGCATGGCCTTAGGGCCCCCTGAAGGGAACAACGCCAATGTCTCGACTCTCCAGAGTTTCTGGTCCGCAATCACAGTTGACTTGAGCCTCCTGGTTCCTTCACTGTCGGGGAATACGAGTCTCACGATCGCCCCGAGGGGCTCCCCCCCTTAGGCCACAGCAGGCGGCAAATTCCTTGCCGGGCTGCACTAAAATTACGAGTCAGCAAGTCACATCAGCCGCATGGCTCATCCTGGTCATCCCAACTACGCCATGATCGGGCCCATGGCTGGCCTTATAGGGCTGACCAGTCCAGAGTTCCGACCAAGATACCACTAGCCTTGATTGTTGCACCGAACTCTTCGTAATTTCAAACGGTTCGGCAAGCCCTGCGCAAGCTCTCAGGTTGCAGCAGCAATCTTCTTTGCGCAAGTCCTGCAAAAGATCCCGGTCTGCATTCGGGTCCTGACGAACCATGGCTCTGTCGGCCCCTTCACAAGTTCACGCACATCAGTCCATCATCTTGTCTAACGGAGGACTTGGACTTGTCTTGCCGCAGACCATTCCCACTTAGCACGTCACCTTTCCGAATTCGACCCCTGCATACGTGTTCAACACCGGGTGAAAGTGCTGTCCAGTGTCTAGGCAGTGCGCTGCCGGAAAGACCGATGCAGACAAGACAGTCGCCGCGTGACTCTCGCGACGACTCACCGTCTTGAATCTTTCTGATGCCTGTTCTGCCTAGAATGACTCCAGAGGGATTGATGTCATTGGCACCCAGGTTCTCTCGAGAACCTGGGCGTGTCCGCCTTACCTTCGTGCCTTGCCTATCATACTGTGATTCGGGGCCCCATTGGTGGTTCCCCTATCATTTTCCGCTCCTCTGCGCAGGGCTAAAAACTCCGCGTCGCCCTATCCCATGCAGAGGACACTCTCACCTCGACCTTGGCTAGTTATGTATTGTCCTGTCCTTAGCAGGTCAGGCAACGTCCGACTGGACTGCGGTCCCTCGCTTGCATAAATGTGCTGACGATAGGGGTGCGATATATTTGAGTCATCAGGAAAAGAATTGCTTTGGACAATGTCAGAAGCAGGAGATATAAGTCGACAGTAACGGCGGAAACCACCATCCCTCTGGGCATCGCGCAGTCATGATTAAGGTCGCAGTGGTTGGCACCGGCGGGCTAGCCCAGTACATTGTGAATACCTTGGCTACGCAGACCTCCCATCAATTTATCATCTTGTCCAGAAGGGTAGCTATGTCGTCTCTCCCAACTCACAGAGCACAATGGCTGATCGGTCGCAGCCGAGTCCTGGCCTGGTGGCGAGAGGATGGCAAGTACTCCAGGTAAGTTGAGCCGGATTTCACTGTCCCCC